>NW_006296799.1:48785-57368 GCF_000327345.1 Myotis davidii | reverse complement strand
GCGGTGCACCACCCCCGTGAGCAGCAGGGAGAATGGTGGATGTTCAGATGCAAACCCATCACCTAAGTGCTGTATGTACTGAAATGGCTTCTTAGTGCCTGGAGGGAGCAGGAGGGAGAGTTTAGTTTAGTGGTAAAACCTTGCCTAAGTCTGGTTTAAGGACCCAATCTAATGAGTGATTTACTTCTTGAAGAAGGCCATTCACACACACACACAACAACAAAGTAAGTAATCACTGCTTTTTTTTTTTTTTTTTTAAATCCTCGCCCAAGGATATTTTTCCCTATTGGTTTCTAGAAAGACTGGGAGGGAGGGAGAAGGGGGAGAGAGAGAACGTTGATCTATTGGTTGCCTCCAGCAGGAGCCCCTACCTGGGCTGGGGGACTTGTAACCCAGGTACGTGCCCTTGACTGGGAGTCGAACCTTTGGTCCAAATGCCGACATGCTAACCAATGAGCAAACTGGCCAGAGCTAATTGTTCCTTTTTTACATGACCAACCTATATTTATTTTATAAAAGTAAGTATAGAACAACACACAACTATTAAAAAAAACTGTGATATATCACTTCTAAAGAGCAATTTCCTGCCTGGCTGTGTGGCGCAGTGGTTGAGCATTGATTGTGCACCAGGTCGCTGGTTTGATTCCTGGTCAGGGCACATGCCCCGGTTTCAGTCTCAATCCCTACGGTTTTGGGCTCAATCCCTAACAGGGGGCATGCAAGAGGCAGTCAATCCATTTTGATGTTTCTCTCTCATCTATGTGTCTGTCTGTCTCTCTCTCTAAAAGGAAAAAAAGAATCAATAAAAAGATTTTTTTAAAAAGAGCAGTTTCTCTAGTTGAATAGGAAGAAACAGTTGACTATTGTGTTTTGCAATTTTGTGTTTTAACACTTGTAGGAGCAAAAAACCTTTGAAGAGGAGAAGGGAAAGCAAGGACAATTGTAATATGAGTAGCTTCCCATGTAATGGCAGGACCGGCCATCACTTTCCGGTCATCTCTTTACCAGTGCAGAAGGAAAGTGAAATTTAAAATCCTTGCACATTTTACAAATTGAAAGGTTTTAATCAGCAAAGAAAATCAGCCTCAATGTATTCCCTGAATGGTGGGCTGGGAAACAGGCGGGCACCGTGGTGGTAAATGTCTGCTTATGTCTCCATGGGGGCTATGGTTTGTATGATTTCATGTTGAAATAGAAACACATTTATTGGCGATGAAGCTATTTGAACGAGTGGCTTTGCACTTTTACACTTTAGTCTTTAAAGAAGGGGCAACTTTCAGACCATGCCCAGCAATTCCACAGGCACGGACGTGGCTGGTCAAACCGCATGCTGAGCTGTGTGCGTGCCTGTGAGAGTCTATGTTTTACTGCTTCTGAGCTTCTGTGCATCCAGGACGATGACTTCATAACGGCAGCCGAGGGAACACTGGCACCCTGCCCCGCTGGCTGGAGAGAGGACAGGCCCTCCTGTGTGTGGTTTGGCGAGGAAGCGCCTCTCCGTTCTCCTAGGAAAGTCAAGGGCAGGGGTGGGGAGAGGGGTGGGTCGTGTGATGGGGGCAGGACTCCAGGGAGGAGCAGCCTGGGACACGCGTGAGACCACGGGGTCTGGACCCCACTCCCTACCCATGGGCTTCCTACCTGTTGCATCTCGTCCATCCGGCACCTTCGAGTTCTGGGGAAATTAATTTTCAGAATCTGACTCAGAATGCAGAATTGTTTCCCTGAAGAAAACACCGGCAGTCTGTCTTCGCTTCAGTAAGCGTGTCACAGGACTTGACAAAAGTGTGCCAACGTGTGCATGGAGGTGGGGCTGTGGGCACTCCAGCAGGCGTGGGTAGGGGCCTGGCGAGGCCTCTCAGGGGTTAGAGCCCGATGTGGATTTATTAACTCCACAGCTTTGAGACGGGCTTCGGTGAGTTAGAACAGAGATGAAAGACAGAAATCGCGTCTTCTGACAATAACTTTATTAAAAATCCATCAATGTTTCATTTATTACACGAGCAATATACTCGATACAGTGTATTGGGTTTAAATCCTTTCTCAAATCCTCATCAGCAGATTAGCGCCACGAAGATATTGCATTTTACAAATTCCAAGAGATTAAAAGGAGGCATGGGCTGGAGAAGGAATGCAGTATGGCTTGCTTTTCATAGAGGATCAGATATTCCAAAGGGGGGTCTTTCTGGTTGAGTATCATTGGGGTGGGGCTTAATCCCTGGATCCGTGTTAGTAGCCACATTACTGCGGCCTGAAAGAATTAACTTAGCTTTGAAATGTAAATTGTTTGGTGTCTGCTTATTGGCAGGTCCTGATAAATGGCCCCCAATGTGCCTTCAAATCTTTTTGCTACATTGTCCTCCCTACATCCTTTTGAGGCAGGGGATGATGGCTGACTGCCAGTTACACTTAAGTGACGGAAGGAAGGAAGGAAGGATGGTGGGAGATCGGGGCACTTTGGAGTACAGCAGGCCCTGGCAAAGCAATGCAATGAGTAGAAAGAAGAAGTGAAAACAATCACAGAAGTGATTCCAGGAACAGGCTGGAGTCACTAATTTTTGGAATTCAGAGGTATCTTAGAGATGGACTGTTCAATCCCGTCCCCCCCTCCCTCCTCCACCCCCGGGGTTCTGGCATCGAGGAAGCTGATAACAGAGGGAACTCGGCAGCATGGCCCGGGCGTGTGGGGACAGACAGGCCCATCCCATCAGACTCCCATTCCTGGCCTCTCCTCTCAGCCGCTTACCATGTTAGGAGAGAAAGTCCCTATAACCAGGGTCCAGAAAAGCTCTGGATAAAGTAGACGATACAGGTGAGTATGTCTGATATTCAGATGAGACAAGGGCTATTTTTCCGGGAAGATCAAGGAGAGCATCAAAGAGGAAGTAAGGTGTGACATGTGCTGATATTCAGATGAGACAAGGGCTATTTTTCCGAGAAGATCAGGGAGAGCATCAAAGAGGAAGTAAGGTGTGGCGTGTATGTGCGTGTGCGTGTGCGTGTGCGTGTGCGTGTGTGTGTGTGGTCTTGTCTGTGTTTCGCATCAGTTTTGAGGTGTGAGGCATAAGCAACCTCGGTGGGCAGAGCGGTGAAGGGGCGGGTTTCGGGGAAGGCGGTAGGAGCACCCTGGGCGGGCATGACCACGGAGTGGAACCCGGAAGAGGGGAGGATCCATCCGATGGACGGAGAGGGCTCCTCTGGAGGTTTCCTAGTGGAAAACTGGGAAGAGCAGAGGCCGCACTGCCGAGCCGGAGCACAGGGAGGGAGGGTGGGCTGTGCTGCGTGGACAGGGGCACCAGACCTCGCCGGGGGAGGGACTGGCTCGGATGCTGGGCCCAGGGTCCCTCCTGTTGGGGTCCGCTCCCTTCCTCCCTGGCAGGAGCTTCTGGCCGATGGGAGATTCAGGCTTGATTATACTGGCATCTGGGAACGACTCTGATGGTCTGCCTGCTTTTGATTCTCAAACCTGGCTGTTTAAGTGAATGCAGGTGTGCTTACCCTTGCGTGCGCACAAGAGGGGCTTGAGTGAAGCCCCAAACATGACACATTTGTCCACAAAGGGCCAGTCTAGCCCTGGTCAGTGTGGCTCCGTTGGTTGGCCATCATCCCATGCACCAGAGGTCACCGGTTGATTCCCCGTCAGGGCCCATGCCTGGGGTTTTGGGCTTGATCCCCAGCAGGGGACGTACAGGAGGCAGCCTATAGTGCGCACAAGAGGGGCTTGAGTGAAGCCCCAAACATGACACATTTGTCCACAAAGGGCCAGTCTAGCCCTGGTCAGTGTGGCTCCGTTGGTTGGCCATCATCCCATGCACCAGAGGTCACCGGTTGATTCCCCGTCAGGGCACATGTCTGGGGTTTTGGGCTTGATCCCCAGCAGGGGGCGTGCAGGAGGCAGCCTATAGTGTCTCATGGATGTTTCTCTCTCCCTCTCTCTTCTTCTCTCTCAAATCAATAATAAAAAAACAACCCAACATATTTTTTAAAAAGTGTCAATCTATTCTAGCTGATCTCATGCCTTTCTGGGCATCAGAATGTTGTAAAAACACCACAAAGAAGTGAACCACTGTTCTTAAGGGGATTGTGTCTGTTTATCCCCGCACGTCTCCAGAGGGAAAAACATGTTTAAAGTCTTCCCCTGTGCGAACGCTCAGCAGCCACCGTTCTTATGACACGGCGCTAGGAGTTCTTGCGATGTTGATGCAGATTTGATGTTTGGGGTGCTACCATCTCAAGCATTCCTTACAGCCACTTGGATCATGGGGTCGTCACTGTAAGGTGATGGCGCCTCGTTTTCTCACGTCTGTGTAGGTCATCACAAGGTGTGGTGTCAATGACTCATGATTCTGTAAGTTGTTGTGTGAGGAAAGCGAGTAATTTTGGAATCAAGGCCTAACTGAACTCCAGAGGAGCAATAATGCTTACTTTTTATCAATAGCCACTTGTCCTGTCCCCTCTCCCCCTCATTGTCAAAGATTTCACAAATATTCATTATCCTCATTTTTTTCAGACTATTATCTTGATTTTTTAAAAGAAAATCTATGGTCCATATAAACCAAAGCTGTTTATCTTGCATCAGTTTTGCATGTAGGCATGTAGTTCTCCAGGCCCAACAGCTTGCCGGACATCGCATGTCCCCTGTGCCTCATACACGGTATGTGTGTGGTGTTTCCAGGAAGATATCATTGCTCTGTGGAATTATGTGCCCCAAGTACTTGCATTAAGTCAAATTAAAAATGTTCACAAATAACCAGGAATCGACTCAGTCCCCAGTGCTTATCTCTAAGTCACAGATGTCTTCTTCCTTCCTCTTCCTGCCTGAGCGTATACACAGTCGGCGTTCAATAAATGAGGGTTTCCTTAGGCGAGATGGCAGACTTTCCGCAGCTGCCAGCTGCCCTGCATCTGCACATGGATGTTCATTCCGGAGTGAGACAGAAATCGGGGCCCAGCCGGAACTCACAGGTGAAAGGTGAGGTGTTTAATCTGGCGAGGTCAGCAGAGGCCCGTCCTTCATAAAACTGCACCCCGCTTTACCCTCCCAGCCACTTCCCAGGGCGAGGGACGTCAGGGTGCAAACTGGGAGCAGCCACGGGATTTCAAAAAAATTGAGCCCCGACTGGGGCCGCTTTACCTTTTACAATGGCATATTTAATTGCATGGCTGAGACATATTTGTCAAAGAGGAAAAAAAAATGTTTTTTTCAAAGACCTTTGCTCCTGTTTTCCAAGGTAATCTATACTAATAAAAGGGTAATATGCTAATTAAACCAGACATCTTCTGGACATCCTTCCTGACAAAGCCGGGCCCGAGCCCCGACTGGGGCCGCTTTACCTTTTACAATGGCATATATAATTGCATGGCTGAGACATGTTTGTCAAAGAGGAAAAAAAAATGTTTTTTTCAAAGACCTTTGCTCCTGTTTTCCAAGGTAATCTATACTAATAAAAGGGTAATATGCTAATTAAACCAGACATCTTCTAGACATCCTTCCTGACAAAGCCGGGCCCAGAAGAAGTCAGCCCAGGTCCCAGGTGCCTGTGGCTACCCAGAAGAGGGAAGCCTGGGTCCCAGGTGTGGGGGCTGAGGCAGAGGCAGTTAGGGGCGATCAGGCCAGCAGGGGAGCAGTTAGGGGTGATCAGGCAGGCAGGTAGAGGTGGTTAGGGGTGATCAGGCAGGTAGGCAGGTAAGTGGTTAGGAGCCAGTGGTCTTGGATTGCAAGAGGGATGTCCGATGGCAGTTGGCCATCCCCCAACGGGTCCCGGATTGGAGACGGTGCAGGCCGCTGAGGGACGCGGTCCTGGATTACGAGAGGGATCCCGGATTGGAGAGGGTGCAGGCCGGGCTGAGGGACCTCCCACCCCCCGCCCGAATGCACGCATTTCGTGCACCAGGCCTCTAGTTAGTATAATAATGTTTCTGTTCCTTTGGATGGAAAACTAGTGTTTTAAACCCGCCAGAGGCAGTTTAAAGAGGCCTCGGCTCTGTTCAGGTGAATGAAAGTGTGTGGACTTGGGGGTGGTTCTCTCCATCCTCCTGGTCAAGTGCTTCTCAGACACAGCAAACGTGGATATGAACCCACAAAGTCGGCGCATCCCCTGGAAAAGGCTGAGCACGAATTGTGCTGGTCGTGTTCTCATTAAATAGAAAGAGAAGGAAACTGGCATTGTTTTGAGCATCAGCTACAGACACAGTACTGACTCTGTGTCACAAATATTAACTCACTCAATACTCTATATCTCTGTATATGGCCTATCTCTATGATAGTATAGATCTATTACATATAATATGACATATTATTATATTACGTGCAATGTGATATGTAATAATAGATATGTACTTATATTTTATTATAATGTATTATATTATACTATATACTAAGTTACATTATCATGCTGTATAATGCTCTATATATCATTCACTATATATTAAATATAGTTATAGCTTAAATATAGTTATATTATAGATTAAAATATATATATTAGTATCCCTATTTAGTAAAAGAGGAAACTGATGTCAGGCATCAAACCATTTTTCAATATGAAACTGGAATTTTCCAATGATCTCTGTGGCTCCTTCATTTTTACTTTTTGAAATTACATATGAAAAATCTATTCTTCTCGGGAAAATCTAGAATATTATGGCTAAACTAAAGTTCCCTTTAAAACCAGCTCTATTCCTGGCCTCCTCCTTCCCTCAGTGGAGATATTAGTAAGCAGTTTTACATATTTACTGTGTGTTTTTCAGACATTTACTGACATACTAGCCTATGTACCTGTGAAAATGTATCGCTCGGTCTGGTGTGTCTTGTTCTTTTTCAGATCAGTCATGCGCTGCCCACATCATTGTCCAGGTGGCTTTTCTCACTCAGCATCCTGCCTGGGAGGCGCCGGGACCTCCCCGATCCGTTCCGCCTGCCCATCCCTCTGCGATGCTTCCTATCTGAAGGTGCAGCGGCAGCACATTCTCCCCAAGCAGAGGTGCTGGCCTGTCTGGGAGGGCGGGATCCTATAAGAGAACTGCTGGGTGAAAGAGCACGCGCACCTTTAGGGTTCATAGATACTGTTCCGTTTCTCCCTCAAGGGCATCTCCCAGTTCATCCCCCCAACATCACCAACGCTGGGGCCTGTGCTCAGCCCTTAGTTTTTGCCGAACTGATGGGATTAAAGCGTGATGTCGCGGTGCTGCGATTTGTCTTTCCCTGGTTACCGTGGAGTCAATCATCTTTTCAATGGCCCTTATATTTCCATGCCTCGTCATTTCTTTTTCCTTCTTGTCCATTTTTCTATCAGGTATTTGTCATTTTCCTACTGACATGTTGTCTGTTACCTAGATTGCAAATAATTTTCTTCGTCCATTGTTTGTCTTTTAATACTGGAATGATTGCTTAAGTAATTTAGAAGTCTTAAAATTTGTATGTACTCCATTGTATTGTTATTTTACATTAATTTTTTTATTTTTTAAGAGGGGTTCTCCAATCCAAACTCATGGAGATACCGTCTATATCTTTTCTGTTGTAATTTTAAAGTTTTCCTTTTTAATCGTGGCCATGTTAGATGATGGTGTGATATAGCACTTGAAATCTTTCCTGTCTCTTGAGGCGACAGTGGAGACAGATCCCTGCTGGCATAAGATTCCCAGTCTGGTCCCAGGTGCCAGTAAAACTAACCTGCTTTCACAGCCTCTACCAATGAGAGAAAGTAGAGGGAATTTGGAAAGAAAGGGCACTTGCTACAAAGTGCTCTGTTTCCTAGAAGTACAGCATTTTGCTCTTATCCCTGCAGTTGGAGCACTGACAGAGATGTGTGTCGATTAAAATTTAAGGGCGTGCTTCAGCATAAAGACATGAGCCAGTTTCTTGTCCACACACACCCACACACACAACCTACCATTTGCCATGCTGATAATATCTAGAATTATAGGTCTAGATTGATATTATGTTAAATAATTTTTGAAGTTTTACTATCCTAATGCTATAAATTCACTTATTTTTTGTTTTTCATCATTTATTATATCATTGCCTCAACCGAGTTTTATTTTTCCTCTTGCCGGGTTAGATCTTTCGGAATCTTTTGGCCTTTTGGGATAATAAATGTTGAGATTCCATGTATATTTGAAAATGTCATTATTTGCTTTTAGGTGTGAATGATAGTTTGGCTGGATATAAAATTCTAGGTTCAGATCTCCTTTCCTTTACCAGTTTTCAGTTTTAAGATTTTGCTTCATGGCCTTTCTGTGTCCAGTATTACTGATGCGAGGACTCGTGGGAATCCAGTTCTCATTCCCTTTGAGTTCTATGTCCCGTTCCTCTCTTACTGTCATTTCTTTGTTCATTTTTTTTCTGACTTTAATGATGTGTGTAGATACTCGGGGGGAGGGGGGAACGGTGGGAGGAGCCTTTCTGGTCTGAGATTTTATATCGTTCACATGATCTTCTTGTTAGCTACAGACAAAATCAGCTCTCTTGACTCAGCCTCAACCTCTTTATACTGGTGACATAGGTAAGGAGATCTTACAGGTTTCATTTAAAAATTTTAGTCTTGAGACAGGTACAATAAAACAAAACTCATTAGTTTATAAATAAAG
>NW_006296799.1:42561-47117 GCF_000327345.1 Myotis davidii | reverse complement strand
GCAGCCCCTGCGTGTCTGCCTCAGCTAGACAGGGGAGGTGGAGGCAGCTAGAAAGGCCTCAGTCCAATTTTTCTTTTTTTTAATGGCCCAGTGGGAGACAGCAAGACCTAGGCAACATGTGAGGAGACGGGTGACCCCATAGTACTCAGCTAATGAGGAACCGGAGGAGGGACTAAATTAATAGGCTGTGCTGGCTGCACCAGGTGTGCCTGTACAATGGGACGGACGCCCCCTCTCAGAGGGTATTGAAGGTCTCATTTTCACCATCCTTCTGTCTCTGAGTCCATTATTTAAATTCGGGCAGGTGAGCATTTCTCACAACGGAGACACTAACAAGAGGAAAACAAACAGTCTACCTCATGCACGCATGGGAGATACCCAGGAAGACTGAATAACACTCCCCATGGCTTACGCCTCACATAGGTAAGGAGATCTTACAGGTTTCATTTAAAAATTTTAGTCTTGAGACAGGTACAATAAAACAAAACTCACTAGTTTATAAATAAAGAATAATTGAATCCAAATTGTGTTCCTGGCATATGGAGCAAATTACAATTACCTGCTTAGAAGGTGAGAGCTTTTTAGTAATATTTGTGTGGACTTTTTTATTTCTCAACTAGCTCCCCTTTCCCTCCCTTCTGATGGGAATCATCTCCCTAAAGTGTGCATTTCCAAGAGCCGTCTCTCAGGTCCTACAGAGGACATGGTAGAAAATGTACCTCAAAGGTACAGAGAAAGAGTACATTTTTTCCATGAGTTTTGGGGCGTAGTTGCCTATTATCAGAAGCCTAGGATAATTGCTATGTACACTTCCCTGTTCTTTCTTAAGTTCACGACGGTTGCTTTCAATGTCTGGATATTTTACAATGCATGAAGTTTGAATGCCACCGAGGGACTGACTTGTATACCCCCTACATTGGCTTCAGTTTGCTTCATCATGTCATGGAGAAGATTCCCAACTAAGATGGAAATCAAAAGATTCCTACATCCTAGGTTTAGAGCTGTGTGTCTTTGGAATGTTTTAATGAATCATTCCACAGAGGATTCAGAATGTTTTTTTTCCTTCTGGGTACATGGCTCCACTGTAGGTTGGGCGAGAAGTCCCTCCCTCCCCAAGCTTCTGTAAGGTTCTGAATATCAACTTCCAATCAGGCCAACTTCTGACCATAGGGCTCCTTATTAAAACATTCCTCTCGAATATCTATTACCAGGTTTCCGCCAGGACAAACAGTAAATATTCCTGGCAGTTGTAAACATTTAAAAAATTAAATGGTCTTTTTCCTTTTTCTTTTGAGCCAAAGGTATACCTATCAAGTGACTTGAAGCCAAACCAATAATCCTTTGATGACAACCATGGATGCAGGAGCCGTCCCCAAGGAAGGTGTAAGAACGCAGTCCTCCCGGAACCCATCAACCTATTCCCAAGGCTACAAAGGAGAGTCAGACGAACCACGGAGAGCTGTAACAGTCGGGGAGATGCTGCCTCAAATAGGGTGCAACCCACATTTCTGTCCAGCCATATTTTTGGGCTCCCAACCTGAACGCTGAGTTACCTGCACATGCAAACACATACAACCTGTGTGCCATGGGCAGGTGGAAAGCCAAGCCAAGTCCCCAGGACATAATCTAGACAAACAGAAGGCAAAGGCTGTCCTGGAAGGGAAAGGATCAATAATCAATGGGCCCCCCCAAATCCAAACACAAGAGTCACAATTCAGTGAATGGATTCTTACGTTTCCCCAGCTCACCTGAACTTGGAAAGGTCAAAGGGTAACGTTTCCTTCCTGTGCCAGCTGGGCACCAGACAGTGAGCCAGGAGAGCTGGCTTGGGGAAGAGCTCTGACCTCCACCGGCTTCTGCGGGTGCCCCAGGGTCCTGAGGTTTAATTAATTGAACAAGAAGCCATTGGCCTGGGCTGGCTCTGATGCTGGCAGCTCGTAAGCAGACCCAAGTCTAAGCCTGTACATGCCTCCAGGTTATGAAACCAGACGCCAAAGACAAGTAATCACAAAAGACAAGTAGGCCCTAACTGAAGCCCTAGCCGGTGTCCTCACTCTGCTGCTGCAGGTTCTCATCTAAGTCCCCCTGGGCTCCTGTCAGGGGCACGCTCCTAACCACGTCCGGTGTGCTGAGGCCCAAAGGGAATCCAGTTTTGCTCAAACTATTTTCAGAAAAGTTTAATATGCCCCACTTTATCTTCTAGCACCACCTTCAGGTCCCAGAGCAAGAAAAGGCTCCTTCCTTGTCCCCAAAACTAGAGGGAAGGAAAAATTATTTCCTCTCTCCCTTCTGAGTTCTTGACTGATGGAGGGATGGGCCTCTGTGGTCCATCTCCAGCATGGGCACTTCTGATGGAATTTGCTGAATGTCCCCGGGGCAAACAGAATGTGGGGAGGAGGGAAGAGGATAGAGGAGCAAAGAACTGTGCACGGGGCCAGCATCCTGGTGGAAACCCCCGAGGTGCCTGCCTCAGTCAGACAGGGGAGGTGGAGGCAGTTAGAAAGGCATTAGCCCAATTGTTTAAATGGACCCTGGGAGACAGCAAGACCTAGGCAACCTATGAGGACACAGGTGACCCATGGTGCTCCGCCAATGAGGAACCGGGGGAGGGACTGGATAAATAGGCTGTGTTTGCTACCCCAGGTGTGCCTGGTCAATGGGATGAGCACCCACTCTTGAGAGTGTATTAAAAGTCTCATTTTCACCATCCTTCTGTCTCTGAGTCCATTATTTAAATTCGGGCAGGTGAGCATTTCTCACAACGGAGACACTAACAAGAGGAAAACAAACAGTCTACCTCATGCACGCATGGGAGATACCCAGGAAGACTGAATAACACTCCCCATGGCTTACGCCTCCACCTTAAATACCATCTTCAGTTGAAGACAAAAGGGAGGAGGGGAGCAGTCCCTTATGGGAGGTCACCCAGAACAGCATGGTAAAGAGCAGGTTTGTTATGCAGATTTGAGTTTCCGCCTTCTCCCTAAGAGGCTTCTTAGGATTAAGAGTCCCCCTTCTCTTCCTGGCACCAAGAGGGAGGCCCCTTGCAAAAGAAGATCTCCTTTTAAAATGTAAACTTCCCTACAGAGGGTCACTTCCACTACATTTTCAGAGCTTCTCCTGTGTCATCCTTTCTCAGAATAATCAGCTCAGAATCATCCTTTATGCTCAAAAGGCATATTTTGGGGTGGTAGGTTCCGCTACCTTCACTGGTCAAAAGTCAGAGGCGGCTGTGAACTATGGAGACATTGTCGTCATAAAACATTAGAGCAATGACACCAGAAAGGTAGAAATCACGCTTGTGTAGTAAATCCATGCTGTATGCAAGCAGGTGGCCATTGGAGCCATGCTCCTGGGCACTGCACAGCTCCATAGGGAGTCAACTCGACTGCAGTGACCGGGACAGGACTGGGGTCCCCAGAGCTGAGCAGGGCATGACTTGCCTCGCTCTGAACTGTGTCACTATCTTTAAAGTGGGTTCTAGATAAATACGAATATAAAATCAAGACATAACATCTGCCTTCAAAGACCTTAGAATATAATTACATAGAGACGAGAATGAGACAACCCCCTCCACACACACACACCCCTAGCCATACAGGCTAGTGATTAACTGCTAACTGAACAGAAAACAGAACCGATGGCTCTGGGGAAGCAGGAGAGGTTGCTTCCAATTGTGGTGATCAGAGGTGGTCTTGCGGAAAAGATGATCCATGGGTTGGACTGTGAAGGATGGTCGAAGTTAAATAAGAATAAATAATGGAGAGGACATTTCAGGCACTGGGGGAACACGTACGCACAACATTGAGCCAGGTGTGATAACATTGGAGGGAAGAGAGAATAAGTGAATTTGATTGAATGGGGGATTGATTCTAAGAGGATGGTGGAAGGAAAGGTTGAAGGGTAGGATTGAACCAGACTGGGACAGCCTTCCGACTGTAGGATAAGGATTTTGGAATATCCACGTGGTCTGTGGATTTGTTCAAGTTCTGGGAGAAAGGGTGTATCAGACAATATTTAAGGACCGTTATCTACCTGTGTTGCCTGCAATGAATTCAAATAGAAACTAGAATAAGGACAGTATATACATACTAGAGGCCCTGTGCACAAAATTCAAGCAGGGCTGGCTGGGGGGAGGGGATGTCAGACTGGGAAAGGAAAAACCGGAGTTGGAGTATCTTCAATGAAACAAACGTGTTTGGTGGGTGTATCTCTACATGAGCAGGTCACAGGTGACACACAGGTGCTCCAGGAGGACTACAGCCTGCCAACAATTAACCCTGCCAGGGCCCATGCTGACCTGACCTTGGGGAGGGGACTGGACCTCGAGGGGCTGGTGTTTCCTTACTTGGGACCTCACTCTGCTATTGGAGACATCAGTGAGCAAAGGCTGCAGCCGGAGCTGAACTCACTCTGCAGGTGCTCAATAAACGTCACTAAGAAGTTGTTTCCTTGGATGGAAATTCTCAGTAGAAGTGAGAATGCAATGCTGAGTTTTCTTCAGACCCCTGATGAGGGGCTGTATAAGAAGGACACGCTGATTTTCTGGGCCCTGA
>NW_006296799.1:41449-42338 GCF_000327345.1 Myotis davidii | reverse complement strand
TGCCATGGCGATCGGAGTGTGGGAGTGCGGTGGTGAAGGCCAGGAAAGAACCGTGGACCCGCAACATGGAAATGATTGGTGGGATGTCCTTTATCAGCATGGCAATCGAAGTGTGGGAGAGTCGGGGCGGAGGCCAGGCATGAAACCCACATCCCCACCATGGCGATCAAGGGTGGGAGGGCAGGAGCACAGTCCAGGAAGCAATCCTGGACCCCCAACATGGCAATCGAAGGGCAGGATGGCCCGCATCCCTCGAAAGCAATGGTAATTGGTGGGCGGGAGTGCCGTGTTGCAGGCCAGGTAGCAGCCGCGGACCCCCGGGTGTCAGGGTTGCTGGCTGGCCTGTTTCTGACGATCACCATGGCGATCAGAGTGCGGGAGGGCCAGAGCACAGGCCAGGCATCAACCCTGGACCCCCACCATGGCAACTGATGGGCGGGAGGGCCTGCGTCCCTCGATTGCCATGGTGATTGGAGGGCGTGAGGGTCGTGTTGCAGGCCAGGCAGCAACCGTGGACCCCCACCATGGCAATCGAAGGGTGGGAGGGCCGAGTTGCAGGCCAGGAAGCAACCGCGGACCCCCACCATGGCAATCGAAGGGTAGAAGGACGGGTAGCAGTCCAGGCAGCAACCACGGACCCCCGCCATGGCAACTGAAGGGCGGGAGGGCCTGCGCCCCTCGATCACCATGGCGATCCGAGGGCAGGAGAGTGGGCGCAGGCCAGGCCGCAACCCGGACTCCCGGAACCTCTCTTAAAGGTTCTCTTAAAGCAGTTGGCAAGGGACCTCGGAGAGCCCCAGGGGGCCCTGGTGCCAGCAAAACTGAGACCTGGGGCAGCTCTCCC
Source organism: Myotis davidii (assembly GCF_000327345.1). Taxonomy (NCBI): domain Eukaryota; kingdom Metazoa; phylum Chordata; class Mammalia; order Chiroptera; family Vespertilionidae; genus Myotis; species Myotis davidii. Next base: position 41,494 of record NW_006296799.1, on the reverse strand, counting down.
CAGAAGGTCCAGAGAACAGCCAGTGCAGCCCGCCCCCACCCCAGC
>NW_006296799.1:39651-40644 GCF_000327345.1 Myotis davidii | reverse complement strand
GGCCAGTGATCAGGGCCCATGATGAGGTTCCCCACCTCCCCGCCTCCCTGCCTCCCCGCCTCTCCACCTCCCCCCTCCTCCTTCCCTTGCCACCAGCACCTGCGGCCACCCACTCCTGGTTTCCCATCTAAGGCCTGGGCCTGGCCCCAATTGGGTGATGGGGGCCTGCCAGAGGGGGGAAAGGACAGGGGGAGGGACCCAGGAGGTTGGCCGCCGGCCCAAAGAGGGAGCCGGCCCTTGGCTCCCCTGGGAAAGGGGCCATGCCTGCTGCCACCCACCCTCAGTTCCCTGTCCCAGCCCGGGGGCCTGGCCATGATTGGGCGATTGGGGTGTCCTGTGTTGAGCATCGGCCCCTTGGTGGTCAGTGTGTGTCATAGTGACCAGTTGTTCTGGTCATTACGGTCATTCTGTCGTAAAGGTCACTTAGGCTTCCTACATAATAAATGGCTAATATGCAAATTGTCCCCTCAGGAGTTTGACCGACGGGGAGTTCAACTGCTTGCTATGATGTGTGCTCACCACTCAATCAAAGGAAGGGTGTGCCTGGGTGCAGGCCACGTATCAACCCCGGACCCCCACCATGGCGATCGAGGGCGGGGGGGCCAGAGCGCCACCAAGGCAGCAACCCCAGAACCCCACTATGCAAATCGAAGGGCGGGGGGCCGGGGTGTAGGCCAGGCGGCAACCGTGGACCCCCACCATGGCAATGGAAGGGCAATAGGGCCGGAGCAGGCCAGGCTGTAACACCGGACCTCCGCCATGGCGATCAGAGTGCGGGAGGGCCAGAGCACAGGCCAGGCATCAACCCTGGACCCCCACCATGGCAACTGATGGGCGGGAGGGCCTGCGTCCCTCGATTGCCATGGTGATTGGAGGGCGTGAGGGTCGTGTTGCAGGCCAGGCAGCAACCGTGGACCCCCACCATGGCAATCGAAGGGTGGGAGGGCCGAGTTGCAGGCCAGGAAGCAACCCCGGACCCCCCCCATGGCAACC
>NW_006296799.1:38558-39525 GCF_000327345.1 Myotis davidii | reverse complement strand
GAGGGCGGGAGGGCCGGGGTGCAGGCCAGGCCGCAACCCCGGACCCCCACCATGGCAATCGAAGGGTGGGAGGGCCGAGTTGCAGGCCAGGAAGCAACCACGGACCCCCATGATGGCAACCGAAGGGCGGGAGAGCCTGCGCCCCTCGATCGCCCTGGCGATCTGAGGGCAGGAGGGCGGGCCCAGGCCAGGCTGCAACCCGGACTCCCTAGTTGCAGGCCAGGAAGCAACCACGGACCCCCATGATGGCAACCGAAGGGCGGGAGAGCCTGCGCCCCTCGATCGCCCTGGCGATCTGAGGGCAGGAGGGCGGGCCCAGGCCAGGCTGCAACCCGGACTCCCTGAACCTCTCTTAAAGGTTCTCTTAAGGCAGTTGGCGAGAGACCTGGGAGAGCCGCAGGGGGCCCTGGTGCCAGCAAAACTGAGACCTGGGGCGGCTCTCCCCAGAAGGTTCTAGAGAACAGCCACTGCAGCCTGCCCCCACCCCAGCACAAGGCATGGCATGCTGGGCCCGAGGGCCCACCCCCTCCCAGAGGCCCCTGGCTTGCTCATGCAGCCCTGGTCACATCACCGGAGCAGCTATAAGGCACAGAAAGCACCAGGGACAGCCGCTTGCCCCCACTTGCATTTGCAAAGATAAGGCCGAAGGGTGTGAGGGCCGGCTCACATCTCCTTCTCCCTCCTTTTGCTCCTCCTCTGGCTGCTTAGCTCGCCCAGCTTCTTATCCAGGCTCCTCTGCAGCTGGGCCCACTTGGCGGGGTCCAGGGACCGGTCCTTGGCCCCACTGCCAGTGTACAGCACTCCCTCCCAGCTGATTCTCTGTGGGGCGTGGGTGCGGGCCCTCTCCCCACAGCCATGGATCTTGGGCAGGCAGTGGCTGAGGCAGTAGCGGTGGCTGCAGTGTGAGCAGAGCAGGCCCGGATTACGAGAGGGATGTCCGACTACTGGTTTAGGGCCAATCCCTGTA
>NW_006296799.1:36787-37676 GCF_000327345.1 Myotis davidii | reverse complement strand
TAAATTAACCAAATAGTTTTAAAATGAACTCAGGTTTTCTCATTTCTACATTCTCATTGTGTGACAACTATTACGAAGATTTCAAGTACTTCTCTTTCTTCGGCGTTGACTCTAGCTATCTTTTCTAAATATTAGCGCAATGGAGTATGTGTACCCGGGCCCAATGCAGCCCTCCGCAGACAGAGCTCGGCAAGGGGGATGCCTGGAGGGCACCGTCCCCTCCAGGCACCAGGCTTTTGATGGCGAAAAGCAGGTGGAGGTCATCGGTTCTGTGGCTGACATGGAATTTATTTGGGGGGAATTTTTTTTTTTGTACCTAATGAAGGATTTGTTCAAGACAATGGCGCCCATCCTCTCACGAGAAAATCTTCAGTCTATTCCTCATACCAATTGGCCATGTGTCCGATTTACTACTTATCCTCTCCGTGTTGGGTTCCCATGCTTGTCCCTGCCTCCCGTGCTGACCTTATGTGTAAGGAACACCCGCATCCTCCCGTGTTGGTCAGGTCTCCTGTGTCCTCACGGCTGGCCTTCCCACACCTTGCCGCCCTGCCTTGCCTTCCCCATGCCCTTGGCTGACACAGTGTTCATGCGGGTGTTCGAGCTGACACATAGCAGAGGCTCCGGGTGTCTGTGAGGCTGCCATTCGGTCCCTGATGTGCCTGCTTGTGTCTGTGTCCCCTTCCTATTGGTGAACTGTGACTGATGTGCCTGCTTGTGTCTGTGTCCCCTTCCTGTTGGTGAACTGTGCCACGCCAGCACGGCCAAGGGTGAACTTGAGGAGGGGCGGTGAAGGATTGAAGAAAAGACAGACAAGAGAATACAGCTGGGGCTCGGTGGATCTCCCTGCCTGGAGGAGGACACAAAAGACCCAGCCTGCAAGCCAATG
>NW_006296799.1:34616-36739 GCF_000327345.1 Myotis davidii | reverse complement strand
TCCAAGCTAATTCCCTGTGCTTGACACATCATTGCGAGTTCTCTGCATGCTTGTTGCAGGGATATATGATATATCCAAGCTAATTCCCTGTGCTTGACACATCATTTCGAGTTCTCTGCATACTTGTTGCAGGGATATATGATATATATTTTTATATATTTTTTTTCTTCATTTCAGAGAGGAAGGGAGAGGGGGAGAGAGAGATAGAAATGATGAGAGAGAATCACTGATCAGCTGCCTCCTGCATGCCCCACAGAGAGAGAGAGAGAGAGAGAGAGAAATTGTAATAGTCAGTGGGGCTTTGAGGGTCTAAACTCTGGGTAGTGCCAGTGATATGGGACGGAGCAAGACCAGAATGACAGAACTCTCAATCTCAGCCATCTGGGAGGGAGGGAGGCAGGTGCTGGCAGAAGTGCTTCTGGAGTTGGAAAACCGAAGTGGTCAGGCAGAATGGGGTTGTGTGAGCAAAGGCCTAAGACAAACTTTGGGCTCATGAGCTCAGGGAAAAAAAAATAGTTAAAGCCAGTTTTTCTTTTACTTGTTTCGTTTAGTTATTTACTATTTGTCTCTATCTGTTCTTCTTAGAACCAGTCGTAGAAATCATCCGATTGCAACTAAATATATTAGACAGGTCAAAATGCTTCTGCATACAGGCACTGCAGCTTCTCAGATTCCACATTTGGCCAGGTGTCGGAGGGAGTGTTAGGGGGCTAGGAAACATTCCTCCTTTGAAAAAAGTGATGTTAGTATGAATAAATATTTTTGAATGAATAAAACACTCTTTATTCGATGTGTTCTTTAAAAACAAATTAAAGCGCTTCAAAGGCAGTTAAATTAGCACCTTCCTTTTAATTGAATTTTGCTATGTGATGGGGTTTTAATGTCTTCCTTTTGAAAGTCCTACAGCTGCTATGTAGTCAGAAGTGTAAGGAATATTTTACTTACCCTGCAGTCATTTTAAATTTCACGGGCTAAATTTTCTCCCTCAGATGTACTTTGCATAACTCCCACTGAAGGGAGTGGAAATGCGGTTAAACTATCTGAGGGCAAAAATTGGAATTGCATTTGCAAAGAGATTGACTTTTCCTGATGGATGTTTATTGAGAAATTGGACATTTAAATTGGCTGGGGTCCTCTGTAATGAAGTATTTGAACATGATGCCATTTAGACATACTGGGAAAAGAAGAAAAATAATGTTGTACTGCCAGTTGCTACTTTTCAGATTTTGACTTTCATTTCCCACGAAAAAATGTAAAACCGGAGAATTAAACACCTCCACACTCCCCCCACTGAGCTGGAAAGTTAAAAGCATTGCACTTGCATGAGTAAAATATTTTTATGGTGTATAATAACACCGAGCGGCAGGAGACTGGCAGGAAAAGGGGACAGAAATAGAGGCGAATGTGTGTGAAATATGGGGCCCGGGAATCCAAAATAAATGAACCAAATAGTTTTAAAATGAACTCAGGTTTTCTCATTTCTACATTCTCATTGTGTGACAACTATTACGAAGATTTCAAGCACTTCTCTTTCTTCGGCGTTGACTCTAGCTATCTTTTCTAAATATTAGCGCAATGGAGTATGTGTACCCGGGCCCAATGCAGCCCTCCGCAGACAGAGCTCGGCAAGGGGGATGCCTGGAGGGCACCGTCCCCTCCAGGCACCAGGCTTTTGATGGCGAAAAGCAGGTGGAGGTCATCGGTTCTGTGGCTGACATGGAATTTATTTGGGGGGAATTTTTTTTTTTGTACCTAATGAAGGATTTGTTCAAGACAATGGCGCCCATCCTCTCACGAGAAAATCTTCAGTCTATTCCTCATACCAATTGGCCATGTGTCCGATTTACTACTTATCCTCTCCGTGTTGGGTTCCCATGCTTGTCCCTGCCTCCCGTGCTGACCTTATGTGTAAGGAACACCCGCATCCTCCCGTGTTGGTCAGGTCTCCTGTGTCCTCACGGCTGGCCTTCCCACACCTTGCCGCCCTGCCTTGCCTTCCCCATGCCCTTGGCTGACACAGTGTTCATGCGGGTGTTCGAGCTGACACATAGCAGAGGCTCCGGGTGTCTGTGAGGCTGCCATTCGGTCCCTGATGTGCCTGCTTGTGTCTGTGTCCCCTTCCT
>NW_006296799.1:32439-34119 GCF_000327345.1 Myotis davidii | reverse complement strand
CTGACTGGGAATCGAACTGTGACCTCCTGGTTCATAGGTCGATGCTCAACCACTGAGCCACTCTGGCCAGGCAGCTATATAAGGCCTTAAGGATTGATGGCCTAAAGGCTTATTTTTTTTAAGTGGACACCACATACTTCTTTGAGTTAAAAATGGAAGAACTTCCTACAAAGTCTTAAATAAATTACAAGTATCGCCATGGACTGCACTGGGACAAGACATGTTAGTGCCACTTGAGTGCTGTTGGTGTGTTCCCTCCCGTGGGAGACACAGGTGACAGGGAGCCCGCGCACCAGCTGCTCAGCTCTCGCCAGCGCTGTCAGGACCCACGGTCTCTGTGGCAGCGTCCCTGTCTCCCATCAGCACCAGGCAGGTGTTCCAACGCATGCCTGGCGGGAAGGGCTGCGGGAGCCTCGGGCCACGGCACAAGCTCACAGACTCGCTTCTGCATGGTGACAGCAGAAGCCATAGTGCGGGAGGAGCAGGGAAGTGTGGCTGTGAAACAGTCGGCCCCTAACAGAGCAACAATCCCTTCGTTTCCTGGAAACTGTTCTGTGCGTGGGCCCTGCCAGGTGGGCATTACGATCCCCAATACACACACACACACACACACACACACACACACACACACACGGAGCGTTGCCCTTCCTAAGCTCTCACGCGAATGCCTCTCAGATCTGTGGATCCAAGGCCAGGCTCCAGGCCTCCCACATCCCGGCTGTCTCGTGGCTCCTCCTCCCTCCGGCAGCAGCCAGGGAGCACTGATGATGGAGTTTCCCTGGCAGGAATGGGAGTGGCCGTTCTGGCATTGGTGCCTGGAGGAAGGGGTTTCCAGAAGTTTTTTGTGGGTAGCCTGTGTAATTCAGCACGGACTCTGGCATGGTCTCTGTGTGTGCTTTTTATAAGTCTTTTGCTTCCTTCTGATCTAAGGTTCTTTTTTTAGAGAGAGTGGAAGGGAGGGAGAGACAGAGAGAAACACCGATGTGAGAGACACATTGATTAGTTGCCTCCTGTATGGCCTCAACCAGGAGCCTGTGACTGAGGTACGAGCTCTTGACCAGAATCAAACCTGGGACCCTTCAGTCTGCAGGCCGACGCTCTATCCACTGAGCCAAACCGGCCAGGGCTGATCTAAGGTTCTTTTTTTAAAAAAATATATTTTATTGATTTTTTACAGAGAGGAAGGGAGAGGGATAATTAGAAACATCAATGAGAAAGAAACATCGATCAGCTGCCTCCTGCACACCCCCCACTGGGGATATGCCCGCAGCCAAGGTACATGCCTTTGACTGGAATCGAACCCGCAACCCTTGAGTCCACAGGCCGACACTCTATCCACTGAGCCAAACCAGTTAGGGCAAGAATTATTTTTAAAAACTAACAAATAATTCTTCTCAATTTAATTCCAACTTCCTCATTTTTTTTTGTACCTAATGAAGGATTTGTTCAAGACAATGGTGCCCATCCTCTCACGAGAAAATCTTCAGTTTATTCCACATACCAATTGGCCATGTGTCCGATTTACTACTTATCCTCTCCGCGTTGGGTTCTCATGCTTGTCTCTGCCTCCCGTGCTGGCCTTATGTGTAAGGAACACGCACATCCTCTCATGTTGGTCAGGTCTCCTGTGTCCTCACAGCTGGCCTTCCCGCACCTTATCGCCCTGCCTTCCTTCCCCAT
>NW_006296799.1:29126-30901 GCF_000327345.1 Myotis davidii | reverse complement strand
GGAGGTGCCCACAACCAAGGTACATGCCTTTGACTGGAATCGAACCTGGGACCCTTCAGTCTGTAGGCTGACGCTCTATCCACTGAGCCAAACCGGCCAGGGCTGGTTTAGGCTCTTTATGGTAAATGTCTGCAGAAAGTTCAGCATTGATGACGCAAGGAACCAGCATCATATGATGTCGACGTTTTCTTCAAGCTGCCCAGTGGCCTTCGCTGAAGAGAGGCTCCCAGGAACCGACCTCCTGGAAGAGGGCCGCGAGCCAAAGCCAGCTGGTGGGACTGCGAGCCACGGAGGGACCCCCTGACCCATGCCAGCACAGAGTCTGCTGTTTCTCCCATATTTGAGAAGCTAATTTTTTTTAGTACCTTTTCTCCAGAGAATCACCTGTCACACAGCCACAGTCTCCCACTTTGGTTTTCCGTGCTCTGACAAGTCTCTGTCACAAAGGACCGAAGTTAACCTCCAGGCGCACAGTCAGTCCCTTTCAGCGTAACTCACCACTTCTTATTTGGGTCACGGATGTGATTCAAATGCTACGCTTCACAGGGTAGGTTGGGATATACACGCTTAAGGCCTACAGGCCTACTGCAGTGACGGAAGTGTTGGTGTGTTAGAACCAAGTGGCCTGCGTATACTGCTACCTCATTACAAAGACTTTAAAACAGAGGAAACCGATGTTCGCGCACAGAATGTTCTTGGACTCACCAAGTGGCCAAGTGAAAAAGAACATTCTTCATTCATATGTAAAAATATGTTAATACAGTACTTGCTGACAATGGGAAAAACTGAGACAAATTCTAAAATTAATGATTGTCTGATGATGTTACTTTGCTGATTGCACACTCAGCAGAATAGGACGGAGTTAGAAGCTTCTCTGTCTGATGAGGAAATACTACGTGAAACTTCGAAGTGCCAGACGTAAGAAGAGAGAAACCGCTGATAGAGAGGAAGTCTTAGGGAGACCCCAGTTCAATGGAGAGTGATGTCATTGTGTAAGTGCCCTTTTTATTGGAGGTCATACGACATCAACACTCCATGTCATATTTATTCGAAATAACATCTTCTATGGAAAAAAATTGGTCCTTGTTTAGTGCTAAATAATTTGTAAGACATTGCTATAATAATAATAATAATAATAATAATACTTTTTACTCTCTACATAGCTTCAGAGTTTATAGAAAATGCTCACAAAACTAAGATTCTTCCTTACTCATTTGAAACGGGTGTGTTACGAAGGTGACTTTTTAAAACAAATACTAGTGGAGCTCTGTAGTCACCACTTTATTTTAATAAGAGGAAAGAGAAACTAGTAAAATAAATTGTGAAGTTTTGGCAAACATCGGACCATCGGTATTACTTTTTTGATTAATTACTGAATCTTTTTAATATTATTTCTGTAGATTAAAATGTGTGCATGAGCTATGCTGTGGTTATGCATAGGCCAGGGCACACAATATTGGCCAGATTCAGAGAAACCTCTGTAAAGACAGGTCCTATCTACAGCCCCTCTCCGCAGAGGAGCTAGAGGAGGTGGAGGAGGCAGCCTTGAAGGAACACATGACTCAGTCCACTCTTAGACACAGCTGATAGGACCAAACTGGAGCATCAGGCCATGACCTTGGCCAATCATATCGTCTTCTCCGTTTTAGGGAGGAGTTGTAGGAAAGTTGGTTGATGAAAGAAATGGAGGGGGCGGGGGGAGGAGAGAGAGAGAGAGAGAGAGAGAGAGAGAGAGAGAGAGAGAGAGAGAGAGAAAGAAAAATAGGGAGATATAT
>NW_006296799.1:25511-28779 GCF_000327345.1 Myotis davidii | reverse complement strand
ACTTCATCACTGTAATGTTGCTACTGTTATGAATTGTCATGTAAATATCTGATATGCAGGATGTATTTTCATTGTTACAAATTGAACATAATTGAAGCATAGTGATTCATCACAAAAACATTATGTAATTATATATGTGTTTTCCGATGGTCTTAGGCGACCCCGAAAGGGTTGTTCGACCCCCCCAAAGGGGCCGCGACCCACAGATTGAGAATCGCTGTCTTAAACCAAGAGGCCATGAGACACTGCAGCTGGAGCAGGTGTCGGGCATCTCGCTCGCAGCTCAGGCTGCTGTGGAAACCGCAAGACCAACTTGGGGTTCTACTTTCAAGGGTTTTTTTTTTCTTCCTGTGAGTCACACCAAGTAAATCTTTCTTCTTTTCTGCGCAGGGAAGTTGGTTTTATATTCTTTCACTACAGAACCCTTCTGACTCTGAGGAAACGAAAGACAGTGTTTCTTTCTCCCAGGCTTTTATTCTACCAGGGCATTGGAAAGAGTCATTAATAACCGAGACACAATCAAACAAGGGCACAGTCCGTGGGGTGAAATAATTCATTAATATATACTTTTAATTCAAGTCTTTCCTGCGAAGACACGGCCGCACCAGCACAAGCTTGAACGCAATCACTAGAGCTTGGCTTGCTTTAGGCGGATCCATAAGAACATTTCTGCCAAAAGCAAACTTGGAAGCAGGGAGAAATGTGTTTGGGGTCATTTCTCCCGTGTCTGGGTAGTGCAGTAGTTTCTAGAATAAATACATCAGGGGCATGGTAGAAATTTAATATCAATATTTTGATTTCCTTATTTTCTTAAGGCTGGATTTAAACGCTTGATATAAAGCAGACTTTTAATTTCCCATTTTCCGAAGACAATATGGAAAGGCCACTGTTGAGCTCTTTTAAAGTTCTGAGAGATGACGCATCGCAGCACAGCCGTCGCCCAGGCTTTACAGTCAAATTTCCGGCCACTGTTGTGCCTTTTGGTTTGGCAAACACGTGCCCCTTCTGTGTGTTGGAAGAGAGATTATTTTCATTGCTGGATTCCGCGTTTTAGGTAGGAGATCTTCAGAACACTCCGCCAAATAGAGAAAAAGAACATCGCACGCTTTAACGAGATAGACCGTTTGCTTCGTAACAAAATGCCTGATGCAGATTCATAAGAGATCTGGGAGGGTTCTCAGCTGAGCACTCTCAGACTTACCTTGACCATGGTATTTTTTATTTTTTTACTGCTTCCTTATTAGTAAAGATGGCCGCATTCAGAAAGACGCGCGTTCTCGAGCTGGTAGCTTTGTTCCCAGAAACACAGCCCACAACCAACAGGGAACCAGGCCACGCCAGGCCACCAGTGACCGAGGCCTGTCAGACCAGACCTTGCTCTCTGATCAAAAGCTGTGGCCACATCTGTGCCCAAGGTCATGGCTGGGCATCGGGCTGAGGAGCCGGTGGAGTGTCAGGGCCGGAGCTGAAAGACAGCCCCTGACAGAGGACACTTCCCAGGGAAATGCCATGGGCTGCCCTCCAGTCTGGTTCCAGCTGGCTCAGCGGACCTGGCCTGGCCGGGGTTTAGCGCTGGGCTAAAGGGCCTGGGGATGAGCTCCTTAGTCCAGGATCTTTGAGGCATGACAGCGAATTCTACGTTTATCATCAACTAGTCTGAGCATCTCAGCTTGGTCTCAGAATTCACTTCTAATTAATAAACATTTAGTGAAAGTTATGATGTGTTTCAAAGCCATCTAATTTCAAATTTACCCCAAACAGACATAGTGCTTATGTACGCACTCATTTCCGCTGGCAGAAAGGTAATGTCTTCAACGGTGGGTCCAAAAAAGGTCGGAACTCAGAAGGAGGAAGGTGTCGCTCCTCCCGCCCCTGGCAAAACCTCCCTGAGCACCCACCACCCCCAAGGGTCATTTGTCTATTCTTTTAAATTCCCAAATATTGCTATTATTGGTTTTCTTCATAAGGCTTCAAAAATGGGTCCAAAAAAGGTCGGAACTCAGAAGGAGGAGGAAGGTGTTGCTCCTCCCGCTCCTGGCAAAACCTCCCTGAGCACCCCCCACCCCCAAGGGTCATTTGTCTATTCTTTTAAATTCCCAAATATTGCTATTATTGGTTTTCTTCATAAGGCTTCAAAAAAACCTACTTTTTCTTTCTTTTTTTTAAAATATATTTTTATTGATTTTTTTATAGAGAAGAAGGGAGAGGGATCGAGAGTTAGAAACATCTATGAGAGAGAAACATCGATCAGCTGCCTCCAGCACACCCCGTACTGGGGATGTGCCCACAACCAAGGTACATGCCCTTGACCAGAATCGAACCCAGGACCCTTCAGTCCGCAGACGGACGCTCTATCCACTGAGCCAAACCGGTTAGGGCAAAACCTACTTCTTCTAAACTTTAATAAAATTCTTCTACTTGGGAAATTAGGAACTATTTGTGATCCAAGGCTTTCCTTAGTCCTAAAGAAAGGAGTAATTTCCAGGGTGCGTGCTGTGAATGCATAAGGACAACCCCACAACGCAGTCACTTACGCCAAGCCCTGCGACCCAGCTGAGACCATAGTGCCGGATCTGCCAGAACTGGATTTACACCAGAGAATCACGACTCCTCTGACCAGTGCTATGACGTCATCTGTCTGACAGCGCTATGACGTCATCTGCCCTTCCCTGGAAGAAAGCCACCTTGCAGTGACCCACCTGCCGCAGCTCCCTCTGCCCAGGAAAGCCTTTCATTTTGCCAAGTCCCCCTGAGGTCCCACCTGTCCAGTGGGATGCTGCCCGATTCCTGGGTTGTTAGATAGATTCAGCCAGGTCTCCAAGATGGATTCAGTTGAATTTTGTTTTATAAGAGTGCGGTCATTAATTTCCAAACCGTTATTATTTTATTGGTTTATAAGGAATATAAACCAATCCCTGTTTATGGGAACATCAATGGTTTCCAAGAAAAGACCCCGGATAAAAAATTATCAAAAGAATAGAAAGCTCCTGGCTTGTCTTATGATACCTACTAACTTTACTAGAAACACCAAAACCAGACTGTGGCTGACTGCACTGCCTCCCTGCCATGGCCCCCACCGCCATGCAGGTCCGGAAGAAAACCCATTAGGTCAGGTGATCTGGGAGCAAGAGAGGCTCAGGAACAGTGTACCCTGGGAAGTGCAAGAACTAACCAGGGATTGGCACCATTAAAAAAAGTAGTTTCTCCTCCATTTGGATGTTGCTTAAGTAGTTTGAGATAAAGTTGGGATTAGCTTGAAATGCGTGGG
>NW_006296799.1:25171-25428 GCF_000327345.1 Myotis davidii | reverse complement strand
TTCCTCTTCGGCCCCCCAGGACTCCAACCCCCAGACAAGCAGGAGCAAACAGCCGCATCCCGGGCTGTGGGAGGACCATGCTTCCCGGGCCCCAGCAGCTGGAGCTGGGGGAGCTGGTTTGGGGGCAGTGGCTGTGGCTGTGGCGGCCCACGGCGTTCTGCATCCCGGGAGTAAACCCCCGCCTGGATCTGGGGTTTTCGGAGGGGCAGACCCCGGGCTGGGCGGGCGGGGACGGAGGCCCCGGGCAGCCGGGCAGA
>NW_006296799.1:20519-24638 GCF_000327345.1 Myotis davidii | reverse complement strand
GGGAGGTGCCCACTGCAGGAGCCCCGGGTGCCCCCTGCCCGGGTCTCTCCTGGCGAGGCGCAGAGGCCAGTGCGCAGGGAGCGCGTCGCCCTGTGCCCAGGGCACCGGCCTGGGGGCGCCGAGGCTGAAAGCGGAGGCCTAGGAGGAGAGGACTGGAAAATTCCAAACCTTTGGGTTGGACACAGTTGTGTCCTAGCGGTTTCTGTAAAGTCTGCAGCCACAGAGGCAGGGGTGAGGGGCCTGGGGTACTGCGAGGCGCCGGTTACGGAACAGGTACTTGGTGCAGGGTGCCTGGTACCCACCCACATGAGAAACTTGCCCCGCACGCCACTAGGTGAGAACAGCGGTCATTCCGGAGGGAGAGGTGCAGGAGCAGAAGTTACCGCAGGGTCTGCCTCCTGCCCCGGTGCAGGGTTAGGCTTCAAACCCATGGCTGCTGAGTCCAGAGCTCTGGGTCCTTCTAGATGGTTCCCTGCCAGCTTCCTAGCACCCCCACCCCACCCTTGACCCCCAGTCCCTTCCCCTTAACAGATATGTTTAAAGATGGTGGTGTGGGCAGGAGCCGGCTTGTGCGGGTAAGGGATGCTATCCAGGGGCCCACAGGACGCAGCAGACACCAGGACGCATTCTCAGAGCAGAGATCTCCCCTCTCTCATCTGAGAGCAGGTGAAGGAGGGGGACCAGCCCTCAGAAGGCGTCCCTGACATGCCCTGTGCTGCCTCCGGGCGTGGGTGGACCAGAGAAGCCCATGTTCATCTCTCAGATGGGAGTCTGAGGACAGCTCAGAGGCCCAGGAGCCAGAGGCGCACCTGGATGGGAGGGCTGCTGCATAGATGCTTTTGCCAAGTGGACGAATGTAAATCAGCATCGTCTCAAAGCAGAGGTTAAAATTCTGCTTTAATCCTTCCTCTCAAGACAGAAAAATCCCCAAATGGCCAATTTTCTTGAAGATCTCAGGCCCAAATGTGAATATTCACACATTATTTTGTTTAATGTTACGAAGAGTGACGTACTAAAAAGTTGCACAGATATTAGAATTATTACATAAGTCCTTTTTTTTGGCCTTATATTATTTAGGTTGTTAGAAATAGCTGGCCCTGGCCGCTTTGGCTCAATGGATAGAGCATCGGCCTGTGGACTGAAGGGTCCCCTGTCAAGGGCGTGTACCTCCCTTGCAGGCTCCATCCCCAGGGCGTGTGGGAGGCAACCAAACACATCAATGTTTCTTTCTCTCTGTGCCTCCCTCTCCCTTCCATTCTCTGAAAATCAATGGAAAACATCCTGGGAGAGGATTAACAACAACAAAAGAAATAGCTGGTAAAAAAAAAAGAAAAGAAAAAAAAGAAATAGCTGGTCAGTGTATTTTATTTTGATATGTTTGATAATTCCAGCTTATTTTTCCACGTAGTTGATTATTTGGATGTTTTATTGTTTGGGGTCATAGCATGAAAAGCTTCCAAATCATCAGGTCCAAATGCATTTGACCCTTGCATTTGACTAACTACACACTGACGTTTTCCTGGGTCCTGTAACTTCGCATGTAAAACAGATCTCCATCCAGTCACACCTAGAGCGCTCCCCTGCATTTCAGGCGAATGTGCAGGTGTTGTCACAGTAAATCCAAGTGACATTCTGTGAGTGGCATAGATTCATGACGATCATCAGCTACTGAATCATGAGGCCACTGAGCACAGGCAGGGGTGTGATGCCGGGGAGGACCGAGGAGTGGGCTCCCGCTCCCTTGCCTTCCGCAGGCGGAGGAGGGAAGTGAAGCTGGAATCGGATTTGGGGTGAGCGGTAAGGCCCCCGCTGCGTGTCCACCTATCTTCTCCCTGTTTGCATGTGGGGTCTGCATTCCCAGGTGTTTCCCAAGTGCAGGCCTACCTCTGGCTCTAACACCAGGGCTCAGAGAGGGGAGTATCCCAGCAGTTGAATTAAGGGCCTTAATTTAAAGTTTTCATATTCTCTAGCCAGGCTTTGGAATAGCTCATGTAGATAAGTATGTTTCGTAGAATACTGTACCTCTGTTTTAGGAAATGATCGCAGTGCAGCCGTCTGTTGATTTCACACTCAGAGAATCTAACCCAGCCCTGTTCTGAGAGTCTGAGGTTCGAGGCTCTTGCTGGAGACTTGGGATTCCCTTACCAAGGGGACCCCGGAAGCCTGCTCTGCACCCACCTTTCTGTGCAGCGTGTCCTAGAGTGGGGTCCCCGCAGAGAATCCGAAGGCAAGGCTCCCCCTCCGTCCAGGTGTTGCCTTGGTGATGGTCTGTTTTTCAGGCCCGTGGCCTCTCCTGGGGTGTGGAGGGATGAGATCCATGTAGTGAGGAGGAGGGCTCCCTTCCCTTCCCTGTTGTTGCCATAATGGGAATTGCACGAGGAGGGTCTCCGTAAGCCATGTTCTTGGAGAAACAAACCGTGGGCGAGAGTCTGTTGGGAAGCCCTTGATGGGGCAAGGGGGGAGTGTGCGCTGCAAGGTGCTGGTGCTAGCAGGGGTAATAGGGCACTTTCCACGCTGTGTGCCCCGGTGCCCAGTGGCATCGCAGCAGCACAGTTGAGTGCTTCGACGACGATAAGGTATCCAGGTCACCGAGTGTTACGCAGATGGAAACAAATACTAGTTATGCAAAGCTAACGCATTAATATACACGCAAACAAGTTAAGCAACACACCCCCATGTTACATTTTCTTTATATCATGACCATTTCCCCCCTGCTGGCTTATGCAGTAGTCCCCCCTTATCTTTGGGGGACATGGTCCAAGGCCCCGAGTGGAACCGGGGCTAGTACGGAACCCTATAGACACTACGTCTTTTCCTACATACACACCTGTGATGAAGTGCAGTGGTACGTTAGCACAGGGAGAGATGAATAACAAGGACTACTAATAAAATAGGGCAGTTCTAACAATGTACTTAGTAAAACTTACGCGAACCCAAGGGGAGGGGAGCCACTGTGTCGTTAGTCAGGGCGCAGTGGTATTTGACATTATGCTCGAACCCAGCAAGTGGGAAACCATAGGTTCCTCCGAGCTCCCGGAGTGTGACTTCGTGGGAAGGTTGAAGGCGGGGGATCCGCCACTGCCGGCCTCCTGCCCTCTGCGGCCGTTGCAGGCCGCTGGTTGTCCTCCCCCTGACTCTGCCAGCCGTGCGGGCCTGCGCCAGGCTCGGATGCAGCTAAGCAGAGAGACCAGGTCTTGGTCCACAGGCGCTTGTTGTCCTGTGTGGGGAGATAAATGAGTAGCAGAGGGAAGCTCACCAGATGGTGGATGCGTGTGTGTGTGGGTTGATTTTGCTGGGCACCATGAGGCTTTGTCTGCACAGGGACATGGAACGGAAGCATTCCCGTACGGTCCGACTGGTATGGCGACGGGCACGGGGTTGTGAGGTAGGGTGAGATGAGGAGGACATAGGACTTTTTTTTAAAGAAAATGCTGCGGGCTCCTGGAGGCTCTGTGGGGGAGCGGAATCTCATGGGGTCACATTATTTTGATTAATACTGCCTTCATTATTATCCCTGACAGGGAATCAAACTTGTGACCTCTTGGTTCATGGGTCGATACTCAGCCACTGAGCCACACTGTCCAGGCAATACTGCCCTATTGAGCACTTGGCCTTTACTCTTGCATTAACACCGAGAAGTAGATACTATTATTATCTCCTTTCTCAGTGGAGGAAATGGAGGCCGAGAGCTTGGCAGGTGCCGCGTTCAGTGTTGCCTGGGTGACACAGAGTAAGGGGCGGCCTGCGGCGCTGATTTCAGTGAGTCGCCTGGCGTTTGTGCTCTCACTCAGTTTGGATGGAGTTGGGTGGTTTGCAGGTAGAATTGTTGGAAATTGCGGGCAACCTGGAACTGCCCCACGCAATCACGTGTTGGGAGTACGTGCTCTCTGCTTGCCCCGCCCTTGCACAGACTGTTCATTTTACTGCCCAGCAGCCTCTGGAGGCTTGTTACGACCCCCGATGTACAGAGGACACACTTGCTCAGTCATTACTTCTTGTCTAAATGTTTGCAGCGGTCCTGGGTTCACCTTTACGTTTGTCTCTGCTTTCCAGTGGTTCTCCATTCTTCAGTCCTTCCCGGATCTTCAGACACCCAGTTCTCTCCCTGTCTATGGAAGC
>NW_006296799.1:7909-18750 GCF_000327345.1 Myotis davidii | reverse complement strand
CTGCGGCGCTGATTTCAGTGAGTCGCCTGGCGTTTGTGCTCTCACTCAGTTTGGATGGAGTTGGGTGGTTTGCAGGGAGAATTGCTAGAAATTCTTGGAAATTGCAGGCAACCTGGAGCTGCCCCACGCAATCACGTGTTGGGAGTACGTGCTCTCTGCTTGCCCCGCCCTTGCACAGACTGTTCATTTTACTGCCCAGCAGCCTCTGGAGGCTTGTTACGACCCCCGATGTACAGAGGACACACTTGCTCAGTCATTACTTCTTGTCTAAATGTTTGCAGCGGTCCTGGGTTCACCTTTACGTTTGTCTCTGCTTTCCAGTGGTTCTCCATTCTTCAGTCCTTCCCGGATCTTCAGACACCAGTCCTCTCCCTGTCTATGGAAGCCCTTTGGGCCGTCCCCCCAGGTTTCTGGTGGCTAATTCCGCGGGAGGCAGGAGAGGGCATTGCTGAGGCCCCGGGACTTAGCTGCTGAGTGCGCACCAGGTGCAGGGCCCGCACTGCTCGGGTCCCTCTGCTCCGCTCCCTTCCCTCGCACCCCCTGCCTTTCTGCCTCCAGGGCTGCTGTGTCCATGAACCCCCGCTGTCTCCCGCCACCCTGGGCCCTTCTCAGGGGCAGATGCAGGTTTTCAGAGCAAAACATGTTGACAGCACCTCATGTTGTTTTCCCGTTACTGCCGTCACAAAGTCTTACACGCTTAGTGGCTTAACAACCCCAGTTTATCGTGCTATGGTTCCCAAGAACATACGTGTAACATGGGTGGGCAGGCTGATTCCTTCTCCACACTCTGAGAGAGGCCGGCCCCCCCTTGCCATTGTCAGTTTCCTGGAGGCCGCCCTCTCCTTTGCTAGGGTCCCACATCCTCCAACCTGTGTCCTCTGTGAGGATCCCTGGGATTGGATTGGGCCACACAGACAGTCAGGGTAGCCTCCCGCCTCAGGACCCTAACTAATCACATCCCCAGAGTCCCTTTTCCACGCGAGGCCACACGTTCCCAGGCTCTCAGGACTAGGACGTGGATATTCTGGGAGCTGGTAAGGCATCCTACCACAGCTCCCAGGCATAGCGTGTCCTTGCCTAGGCCACGGGGAGAGCTGGGGTGAGTCCCCACGTGCGGGTCCCGATCACATGTCCCCACCAGGGCCTGCCCACTGCAGGAGTGTCCCGCCTTATCTTCAGAGTGGTCCTGGCCAGGGGGCAGCGCTGGGGTTCACCCACTGAAGCCTGGGTGCGCGGTCCTCTTGTAAAGAGGGAGACAGGTCTGGACTGAGAAGGAGGAGGAGGAGGAGATGCTGATGGAGTTCTCAGCCACGGTGAGCAGAAGACCTTCGGGAGCAAATTCAAGTGCATGATCTCATGTTACAGATGAAGACACAGGAGCCAGAGCAGCCCTGCGCGTTCTGGCTGCCCCTCTGCACCCACAGTCCCCCAATACCTACGTCCTGTCCTTCAAACCAAGGCCACGCCTCCCGCAATACCTACACCCTGTCCTTCAAACCAAGGCCACGCCTCCGGCAATACCTGTGCCCTGTCCTTCAAGCCAAGGCCACGCCTCCCGCAATACCTGTCCCCTGTCTTTCAAACTTCATATTTTGTTTATTTGTGATAAATAACAGCTACATTTAATTCTGTCAACAAATATTTATGCAGCCACTGGACTTGCTAGGCACTGGGCTGGTTACCATCACCTGGGCTCACAATACCTGCGCCCTGTCTTTCAACCTTGATTAGGCCTTTGTGGTAGAGACGTGGTGGGTTAACCCACTTGTTATCTCAAGTAACAATACCTGACATAAAGGTTTACATTTGTGTCTTGGATGGTACAATAAGCTAAAAAGGCAAGTCGGATAGGGTTAGAAAACATGGGAAAGAGGAAACTGAAAAGGAAAAGTGAGTGGAAGTATAGAGGAAAAGCATGTAATATGCATACATGTTAACACCGGACGAGGAGATGAGCTTCAAAGGTGACCCTGAAGAGACAGTGGGTTGCAGGCCCCCCGAAGTGTTTGTTGTACTTCCTGGGGCTGATGGCCGGTGGGGACACAGCCAGTGGGAGCGCGGTCACTGCCCACGCCTTCGCACGTGTGTCTCTTCTGTGCTCAGAGGTGGCGACTCCATCCAGCTTTGCATGTCCTGGGTTATGACAGCTTAAAAAAAAACGTGTAACTCACCCACTTACACGAATGCTCCCTGAGAAACTTCATATCTTATTTGTGATGAATAACAGCTGCAGTTAATTCTTTCAACAATTTCTCATGGAGCCACTGGACTTGCTGGGCACTGGGCTGGTTGTTAGTGACGAGGGTGAGTGACAGATGACATCCCTGTCACTCAGCTTGTGTCTGAGCCCTGCAGCCAGCCTGCAAGGGGTGGCCCTCATCCTTGTTTTATAGGCGAGGGAGCGGATCTTCAGGAGGGTTATGTCAGTAATAAGCGAATTAGTTAGAATTGGAACTCAGATCACCCCAATACCCTTTTCACTATAACAAAACCCAGCACCTTCTCTATGCTGATAAAGTGCTGCTTCTGTGCTCACACACCAATACAGACACCTGCTCCAACTCTTGGAACATGACTTTCCCCAAGTGAGACAAGAGCAAACCCATTTAATCGTCTGGCATTTCCCACTTCACGGTATCTGGTGGCAATCCCTCAAGTGATCTTTTTTGCCTGGATATATTAGTATTCCTATGCTGTGGCTGTGCCACACTCTGCGTTTCCTCAGGCCTTGCACACCTTTCCCACCAGGAGCTGCACCGACCGCTGGGAACACGCTAGTGGACAAATAGAAATGGGCTGCGTGGAGCCTGCCTGCTGGGGAGGCAGACGGAGTCAGCATCAGGTGGATTCGTGCAGGGTTAAGGTGTGACCGGTGCCCCCGAGGAAAGGCGAAGCAGAGCTGGGTGTGGGCGACTTGCAGAGCGTGTGGGTGTCTAGGGCGGGTGTCCTATAAACGGGGTCCAGCCAGTGCTCCCCAAGCGGGGAGACCTGAGCAGTGACTTAAAGGACGGAGTAGCCAGGCCTATTTCTAGGGGCAGCGCCCTCGAGGCAGCAGCCAGAGCAAGGGCCCTGGGATGGAGTCTGCCTGTTGTGTCCAGACGAGGAGGCCCGTGAGGCTGTGATGGGTGAGCCAGGGGCCGCGTCTGGGGCAGGAGGCCAGAGGGTCAGTGAAGGAAAGGGTGTGAGCCCTGGAGCCACATCTCAGACCTTCCAGGCCACAGTACAGACCCTGGCTTTACTGGGAGTGACATGGGAGCCGCTGCAGGCTCTGAGCGAGGAGTGACGGGCTCTGAGCTCATCAAGGGTCATTTGGTCGCTGTGGGGAATACTGGGGCCGGGCAAGCATGTCACCTGGGAGACGGCAGGGTTCCTGCAGCCGTCCACGTGAGAGGCGGTGGCTTAGGCGGGGGCCATGCTGGGAGACGGCGGTGACAGAATACGCTGCTGGGATAGGGGTGAAGGAAAGGGCAGGGTCACGGGCATCCAAGGACTTCAGCTGGAGAAATGGGAAGGGATGGTGTTTCCAGTGCATCACACGGGCTGCTGGAGAGAGAGCCTCTCACCTGTTCTAGGCCAGAACCGAGGCTTCCCCTCCCCCAGCTGCCCGTTCGTCCGTCCGTGGCAGGAGCCGTTGCCACTCAGGAGAAGCAGGCGGTTCGGGTTGAGTTAGGGCAGTGGTCGGCAAACTCATTAGTCAACAGAGCCAAATATCAACAGTACAACGATTGAAATTTCTTTTGAGAGCCAAATTTTTTAAACTTAAACTATATCGGTAGGTACATTGTTATTAACTTAATTAGGGTGCTCCCAAGCTGGCCTTTGCTAAAAACGCTCTCAATCTGATTGAGGTACGTTCGCTGAGGTCGACCCCTTCCAACTCTCCCATCCACACTCGTATACTTGTTTCGTCTATCTCCTTTCGTTCATCCTCTCTGTATGTCCACACCATCTCAACATACCTTTCTCAATCCTCAACCCTACATCTTCTTTCACTCCATCACGCTCCCTAAAATTAACTTAATGAACTTTACTTTCGTCACCCGCGCGCGATTTGTGGATGTGACTAGCACTAACCACTGCACATGAGACTGCTGACTGACTGGCTCACTCAACTCCTGCATGAATCGCGTGCCTCCCCTGCGCTGCGTATCCCGCGGCCCACCTACACCGCGTCTCCCCTCGCCTGACCGACCGACACCCCCACTTCTTGTAACGCCACTTCTTCAAAATAGACTCGCCCAGGCCGAGAACCGACTTCTGCGCATGGGCCACGAAGTTTCAATCGCACTGTATGTGCGCACCCACACGTGGTATTCTGTGGAAGAGCCACACTCAAGGGGCCAAAGAGCTGCATGTGGCTCGAGAGCTGCAGTTTGCCGACCACTGGGTTAGGGAAATGGAGCTGCCTGCAGGTCCCCATATTCTCAGAATCTCTCCTTCCTCACGTCTCCTGCACCGCCCATGTCATACCATTTCATACGTGATGCATTTCTTAAAGAGGAATTCTGCTGCCTCCTGGGCTGCCTCTTTGCTCTGACTCCCCCGTATCCGCGGAGAGTGATGGAGACAACTGCAGGGGCCTCCCCCTTGCGGATCGTCTCCCCATAGCGAGACGTTGGCAGGGCCTTTGCTGTCCCGTCAGTGGCTCAGAACATCAGGGAGGGAGACTGCGACCCTTCTGTCGCCGGGCTCCCAGGCCCCTTCCAGGTGGAGAGCAAGCAGGGCCCCGGCTTCCCCGATGGCCCCGCTTTCGCTGAAGGGCTCCCGTGGTTTCGCTTTCAGGTTGTTAGCTCTCCTCCTTGGAAACGGGAAGGTAGCAGGTGTAGTTTCTCTACCTGGATGCATCGGTGCCCTGCACACACGCAGTGTCCGGCTAACCAGGTGGAGAGCAAGCAGGGCCCCGGCTTCCCCACTGACCCTGCTCTCGCTGGCGGGCTCCCCTGGTTTCGCTCTCCTCCTTGGAAACGGGAAGGTAGCAGGAGTAGTTTCTCTACCTGGATGCATTGGTGCCCTGCACATGCGCAGCATCCGGCTAGGCAGTGGTTCTCAACCTTCCTAATGCCGCGACCCTTTCATATAGTTCCTCATGTTGTGGTGACCCCCAACCATAAAACTATTTTCGTTGCTACTTCATCACTGTAATGTTGCTACTGTTATGAATCGTCATGTAAATATCTGATATGCAGGATGTATTTTCATTGTGACAAATTGACATAATTAAAGCATAGTGATTAATCATGAAAACAATATGTAATTATATATGTGTTTCCCGATGGTCTTAGGTGACCCCTGTGAAAGGGTCGTTCGACCCCCAAAGGGGTCGCGACCCACAGGTTGAGAACCGCTGGGCTAAGGAGAATGGGTGGGTACAGGGAGGCGTCAGGCAGGGGAGGGAGACTGGCTGTTCTCAGAACTGCCCTCTGTGGAAGGTGGTGGTGTTGCCGGGGAGACGCGGGCCCAGGACCTAACGCTGGGATCCACTGTGTCCCAGGCGGGGACTCTGGCTCCTCTGTGAGAGCATCACCTCACATACAGACGGTCCAGCTGCGGGCGGGCCACCGATGCATTTCGGCCGCACGGATGTGTCTTATCTCAGAGCTATTTCAGAGCAAGTCACAGACTGTGTGAGGGTTTACTCCTCAGTATCTCAGCACCAGGGCGTGCTCCTGAATAGCCCTGACGCCGTTCTCACACCCACAAAAGGAACAGCAATTTCTTAGTGTCCTCGGATTCCAGCCCCTACATGCGATGACTCCAATGACCCCCAAAATGTTGCCCCAGGCCCCATCACGGACCTCCTAGCCCACTGGGTTATGTCTGTCACTCTCCTCACAGCCTCCCCGTCGCCGCTCTGTGCTCAGTCGTAGGGACTCCCGGGGAGACCGGGCTCAGGGCCTGGTTGCTGGCCCAGGGCTTCCTGTCCCGTCTCTCCATCTCCCGCGTTTCTTCTCACCGGAAGGCAGATAGGCACCTTCACCTTTCCCTGTGTTCCACACACTGACTTTGTGCACTGAATGCTTCTCCCAGCCAGAGGTTGCTTTAGTTCCTTCCCTCCCTTCCTTCCTCCCTCCCTCCCTTCCTTCTTTACTTCCTTCCTCCTTTCTCCTTCCTTCCCTCCTTCCTTCCTTCCCTCCTTCCTTCCTTCCTTCCTTCCTAGAAACAGCTGGCTGCCTCCTACATGAGTCCCGGCCAGGGCCCGCGCCGGGGAGGGGCCTTGGCTGGACTTGAACCTGAGACCCTTCAGTCCACAGGTCGATGCTCTATCCACTGAGCCTAATTGCTAGAGCCAGAAGTGGCCTCCTTCATTGCAGTACATGGTGCAGCGTTAGTCATGGGACAGGAGAGATGCAGGAAGCAAATGCCTCCCTCTCACGTGTTTTATCCTCGGGTGTTATCCATGTGCCCATCCTAGGCAGCGTGATCCCGGGTGCGGGGTGAGAAACAGGAGGGGCTGAGGTCTGAGCATGCTCGCTCGCCCTTTGCCCCGGAGGAGCCTGGAGAGTCGGCCAGCACCTGTCCCGTGCGTGGCAGGCAGCGGGCATGGAGGGCAGGAGGCCTGACGTCCGCTGTCCGCTCCCTGCAGTGGGTGCGTCCTCTCACACGGCGAGGACCGCAGCACTGCGCTCACGTGACTTTATTGTAAAAGCACTTGGTGCTTAGCCAGTCGTCTGTGAGCGGACACTACGGGTAGATATCTGTCCCACGGCCCACCTTTGGCCCAATGGTTGTAGCATCCGTTGATAATCCTCCCTCAGTTATATGATTAGGAATTTCTAAATGGTGATTTCATTCCCATGCTCCCCTCCCGCCCCGTTCCTGGTAGGCTGGCATCCTCTATAGCGAACCGCTCCCCTCGTCCCTGCTGCCCTCTGGCCCCCGGCCCTGCGGTTGTTACAGAGAAACTAGGACAAACGCCTCGTTCTTTCTTGGATCGTGTTCGTAGGTTGTTATCCTCTAGGGATGTCAAAGGAGGTTCTTTGAAAAACAAACTTTTCTTCTTCCTCTGACAACCGTTATGGACGTAAGAGCCGGCTAATGTGTTTCGGTCCGTTACCCTCCTGGTCTCCGATTCTCAAGCTGCTGTCGATTTGGCCTGCGGGAGCTCGTTCTAATGGAACTCAAGAGCTAGAAGAGATCTTAGAGATCGGCTACTCCAGATCCCCAAGTGTGACAGCTGGGGAAACGGGAGCGCAGAAGCGCGTGATGCCGTGAAGCGTCACAGCTGGTTAGTGCAGACGGGGGCTGGGGTTCGGGCCTCCTGAAGCCTCAGATGGTGGGCCCCACCAGGCTAAGAGGGTGGATCTGCAGTACGTCTTGCTTTCAACTTCTTACTCGTTCTGTGAAGCTAATTAACAGAAGATGGCCCACGTGTTTGCCATCAGACGTTTCTTGTTTATGAAAAGTTACTGTCCAGCCCGGTGGGTGGCGAAGTGAACGGCTTCATGATCTGCTTTGTTCAGCAGCCGCAGAGCAGCCATGGAACTGGGCACTGGGCGGGGCACTGGGCGGGGCCCAGGGCCAGCTTGACGTGGACAGTGTGGTGTCTGTAGGTGGGATTTGTCCTGCAGTCACATTGTGCTGCACCTGCGCACAGTTCTGAAAAGTTGGAATTCATTTCCAAGATAGGAAAGTAGGGGTTTCCCATGCGACTTGGGTTGCCAGGTTCCCTGAAACGTTTGGGCTCTCCGGCTACAGTCGGCCCCACGGCGATGCGGCCACATCGAACCAGTGGAAACCCTGTCCGAGCAGGTGTGCCCTGCCCACACCTCCTGGCCACTCCCAACCTGGCCTTGCTATTTGTTGTTGGATGTCTGATGTCGCTTCCTGCCCCTTATAAGCCTTGGAGATTGTGGCCCTTGAGATCCTTAGAAGTGGAGAATTCTGGGAGGGCTCTTGCCGTGACACCCCAGACCGAAGGCTGTGTCAGTAACGCAGGCCCATGGGCAGGGGTAGGGCTGGCGTCCTCCTGCTGCTCCTGGGACATCTCCCCTGCTTAGTCACGGAAGGTGAGCCAACGATGACAAGGCACCTGGGAAAGTTTGCAGTTTTCGAAAAACTAGTTTGAGACATTGGTTTCCTGCCTGTCGTTAATTATGAACCCTATATTACGTGTTTAATGTGCTAAGGCATATATATATATATATATATATATATACACACACACACACACACACACACACACACCTCAGTAGAACAGACTAATTTGGGTGAGGGAGTGTCTGTTAAAGCAAGAAAATTTGTTCTATAATAAAGTAGGTTTTCCAAATATGTGTGTAAAAAAAATTGACAAATTCGTTATTTATGTGTTTTTACTTATGTAAGCACGTTTGTGTAATTAAAATTAAGTATGTATGAAAAGTTTAATTTCATAGAAAATTTGACAATTTCATGTTTCAAATAAAAGAAGAAATAATTACACATAATGTATATATAGGATGTGGCCTGAATCTTCCTCTCACAGGTGTGCCACCCACACTGGTTTGGAGCCCACGAGATGGAAGGGGCTTCCCTGAGGTTAGAGTTTCCGTGGAAGAGGGAAGTGACTAGAGCAGTGTGTACAATCTATACTAATAAAAGGGTAATATGTTAATTAGACCGGGTTGAACTGCCATCTTCTGGACGTCTGACTTCCTTCCAGACAAAGCCATGGTGGTGAGGGCCAAAGCAGAGGGAGTTAAGCGCGATTAGGTCAGCAGGGGAGGGCATTTGGGGGCGAGATCAAGCCAGCAGGGGAGGGCAGTTAGGGATGATCAGGCAGGCAGAGGCAGCTAGGGGCAATTAGGCAGGCAGGCAGAGAGAGCCAGCTGTCCCAGATTGTGAGAGGGATGTCCTACTACCAGTTTATTGGCCTAAATCAGCAGTTGGACATCCCCCAAGGGGTCCCTGATTGGAGAGGGTGCAGGCTGGGCTGAGGGACCTCCTCCCGCTCCCCATGCATGAATTTCATGCACTGAGCCACTAGTAGCATCATAATGACAAAGTGCTGCCTGCAGGTGGGAGCCACAGTGAACGAAGTTGGAGGGCTGGTTAGGGGGTGTGACCGCATGAGAGTGGGTCTGTGAGGATAAATATCCACCTGAAGCCAGACATCGCTGTTTTTATCACCTGCCGTGTTTCTCACCACCAGAGCTACGGAGGATTAACAGTTGGCTGGTCACAGTTTGCAATCTTGCAGCCACAGAAACTCAAGTGTCTTTGATCAGATTATTCTCATGCCCTCACACGTGTGTTTCGAAGGCCATCTCATCTCATCCAGAGAGCTCAGGTTCCCATAAATTTGCCTCCTCGATGTATGTTTTTATGTCCGTGTTTTTTTTTCCTTTAAACTGTGGTGGCGGCTTACTGGTGAGTTGTGAAATTAAGTTTTTGGGTCCAAACTAGTATTTTAACACAAGTGATTAAAACAGAGAAGACGATGTGAGCGTGCTTTGTGCAGAGCAAGGGTAGCATGCGTCATGAGATTCCTGTTTTAGTTTTATCCGTGTGTGTTTCCGTGTGTACGTGCGCGTTTGCTCGGCTGAGATGCACAGTGTATTTCCTACTCTGGTTTGAGGAAAACCGTGGGGAGCTGCATTTCTCGCATTCGGGTTAAGGCGGGTGACTGTTCACTCTTAGCAGCGAGGCGCTCACGTCAGAGTTCTGCTTCCCGGTGGGAATATTCAGAGCTGCCAGTCCTTTAAGGCCCATGTCAGAGCGGAGCCCTGCACGGCCCTGGTGCTCTGAATGGCTGAGTCCGTGCGTTCTGCTAAACTCTCCCGTTCAGCCACGCCAAGCGCAGGCCGGTTCCTTCTCGAACCAGCTCCTTACGGCAAACTCCGTCCAGGCAGCCGGACACCAGCTGGTGAGCGCACATCTTTCTCACATGGTATCATCAGCCTCTGCACCCACAGCTGTTATCCGAGCAGCCACAGCTGCCCCCAAACAAACCACCTTACATTGTAGTGGCACCTGAGCTCCCCGGCTCAGCAGCTCCTCCCGTCTCCCCTGCCCTGCACACGGGCTGGGTAACAGGGCAGCTGTCCCTGAGCCCTCTGTGAGCTCCTAGCCTTACAGTCCCAGCTCTCAGCTCCGTCTCCGCTCTCCTGTCTCCCGCACACACAGGAGCTACCTTCTCTGTGCCTGCCGCCTCTCCCTCTCTGAGCTCTCTCTAGCAGACTTCTTCACACTCACTTGGTCAGTATCCCGAATATTATTTCAGAGTTACAGAAGCCTGGCTGCCAACAGTGGCATCAGGCATTCGGGTTACAGAGGGCACAGTGTACTGTGTGTCCTTGCGCCCGTGTGTCTTGGTATCTTGGCCTGATTCGGATTCCCGGGCTCAGGGCGGCCCGGACCAGCTGGTGCACTCCGAACAGCGTCCCCCCAGCATGCCTTTGGGTTTCCTTCCTCTGCAGTCTTTTGCGGAACTGATGGATTCACTGTTTTCCCTCCAAATTCACACTGACCGTCCTGGGTAGGCCAGTTGCATTGGAAAGTGTGTGCACGTATGGTCGCCTGCAATGGTGGTTAAAGGCTGAGCACGTGACCGAGGGGAGGGCACAGTTGCACCATGTGGGTTAATACCAAACCCTCACACTTATTACCAAAACACTCCTATACTTCAGTCTGTTGTCCTCAGTGGCTTCATCCTCAGTGTCGCCATTCAGTGCCACGGTCACGGTGCTGAGTGACTGCCATGAGCAGGCCCCGGGCGGGGTGGTGGCCTGGGGAAGGCACAGTGCCTGAGCCCTCCACTGGGGACAGGCCGCTGCCCCCAGTCCTGGCTCTGACCGCTGCTAGGTGACCGCCCGTGGCAAGCGAGTGATGGAAGCCCTTGGCATCCGGTTTCCTTCCTGGCAGCC
>NW_006296799.1:1727-7707 GCF_000327345.1 Myotis davidii | reverse complement strand
GAGGCTCCAGCCTCCCTGAGCTGCTCCTCGCACCCTGGACCCGGCCCGCGTGCTGCGCTGAAGAGCAGTGTCGCTGTTCGTGGAGCCCTGTGCTGGGCTCGGGCCCTTTGCTTCGCCTGTAGCATGAGGGCTGGTCCGCTGCTGGGCCCCTTTAAGCTTCAACAGTCTGCTCTCCCCAGGGCTGCCCTTCCTGCTGCTCGTTAAGCCATTTGTCTTCCTGGAAACGTTGCTTTGGTGCTTATTTCCCCCGACGCTGCTCGCCACACGTTCCCCTGGGAGTTGGGTGGCTGCTTCGTCCTCCAGCCCCGCGCGAAGGGAAGGTCCTGCTGGAGACGGGAGGGCGCATGGGCTGTTTCCCCCGGCACACATCTCTACCGCACGTCCGGCAGCAGATCCCCCCACCCCCCACCCCCATCGCCAGTCCCTGCTTCTTCCCTTCGGGAGAAAAGGGCCACCGCCTGTTGGCCTGCCTCCCAGGTCCCCCACGGCCCTCCGCAGCCGCTCCTGGTGCCCCAGGCTCTCACCCGGCGCTGGTCACAGTGCAGCCCCGGGTCCCCCTCCCAGAGCCTGCGATTACGGAGCCCAGGACCCTGGTGCTGAGATCCCCACGCAGAGGGGCTGCAGGCGGGCACTGGGGACCCTCACCCAGGGGGGCTGCGGTTGGGACCCTCATCCAGGGGGGCTCCAGGCAGGCATCTGGTCCCTAGTTTCCGCTGTGCCTTGCCTGTTTGAAGGTTGGCAGGAGAGTTTAAACTTTATTTGTGAAGTCTTCCTCCGAGCGTGGGAAGCCTGCTTCTGCCTTCGTCATCGCTGGGCTGGTGTGTGATTTTTATGGGAACCAGGTGATTTCGGCCTGGTGGGCTTGTCTCTCACGCCAGGCGGAACCCAGGGCTCCTCGTTCCGGGACCACGCGCACTCGCCCGTGGCAGGGCCTCAGCCTCCTGGGGGTGTGAACGTTACGCAGTTTAACCCTTTGAGCTTGGCGCCTGTATCTTGGACTCAGGGTCTGAGGCTGAGAACAGATGAAGTTGGATTTTTAATGTTCTGTGTTGTATAAATCAGTTAATATTTTAAATGTGTCTCCATCATGGGACATGAAGTTGCAGAGGAAAACGTTTCTTCCCCAAGGGGAATGATAGCTTATTGTAAGGAACTGGCTGTTGCACTAATGCCTGTCCCCTGTAACCCGCTGCAGGGCGAGAAGTTCGGGCCATTCGCCGGGGAGAAGAGGAGGCCGGAGGAGCTGGACGAGCACATGGACTACAGGCTCATGTGGGAGGTGAGGGTGTGCGCTGCTCTAAACCTTTAAAGTGTGTGTCTCTTATACTATGAGTGCATTTACAATACATGTCGGTTCCAGGGGACTCTTAAAGTATTGCAATGTTTCAATTTTAAGGAAGTGGAGGAACTTGAAAGTTCAGCATTTCAAGAAAAGTACCGTTGACATACCTTCCTAGACGATTCTAGAACTCTGAAGTTTATGTACCTCCTCCCTGGAAAAGGAATTTACCAGCATAAGGGTGTTTGGGTGTCAAAATAAGCCCTCGCTGGGACTGGATTTAGATTTGAGATTCGCTTTCTGTCAGTGGAATTACATTTCCTTTACTTCCCAGCTGCAGACCTAGTGGCTTAGAGACAAACTCTGAGCTCCACGTTGGAATGAAAATACCACCTTAAAACATACCGTCCTTGCCCTGACCGGTTGGGCTCAGTGGACAGAGCGTCGGCCCGAGGACTGAAAGGTCCTGGGTTCGATTACAGTCAAGGGCATGTTCCTTGGTTATAGACTTGATCCCTGGTAGGCGGTGTAGAGGAGGCAGCTGATCAATGTTTCTAACTCTCTATCCCTCTCCCTTACTCTCTGTAAAAAATCAATAAAAATATATTTAAAAAAACACACAAAAAAACGTACCGTCCTTTGATGACATGAAACTTGCATCTGTCTCAACACGAGGACATTAGGATGAAACCACTTTCACCAGGTGGTGCTCTTTCCTCCTCCTCAGAGGTGTGGTCCCTCGGGGGTCCAGCAGTCAGGCTGTGGGCATTTCAGAAGCTTGGCGTTCGTTGATTTTTCTAGATCTTCCCCTTGAGGGTTGCTGAGGAAAGCTGTGCTTGACCCCTGAGGCCGTGGAGTTAGCAGGGCAGTCAGGCATTACTGTGAAATGCAGAATTTCCACGCATCAGAGCTTTACTTATGTTTGCCAGCAGAAAAGATTTCATGACTCTGGCTAAATAACATATTTTCAAAAATATAGCTACCACAGTACGTGATTATCAGCTTTGCAGGTGTTTTTGTAAGAACTGTTAACCTCCTAGCATTATAGTAAATTATTATTTCAAAATAAATGGATATACCAGACACACTGAGGCCCCTATGTAATTGGGCTTTAAAAACAATGAATATAGATTTTGGGGGGAACTTCCTTCCCAACCCCCCATCTCCACTTCACTTACACACGGGGGTGTCTTCTAATTCAGAACTCCCCTCTCCTGGCTTCGAACCAGGTGGGAGCCGGGTGGAGCCTGAAGTATCTGCCTCATTAACAGCCGGGCAGGGAGCCTTCGTTCGTGGCCCCAGAAAAGCGGGACCTGGGATCCCGGTGACAGGGACCTAGGCTTGATGTGGACTTTATGCTCTGCTTCCTAAATCTCGACTTTGTCCCCCGTGTGGCAGGAGTCGGCCTGCAAGGAAGAGTCTGAATGTGTGTGTCCATCAGCTGCTTGGAGGGCGCCAGGGAGCCTGGGCAGGGGCAGGGTCCAGCCCGCGGAGAGGCTGACCTGCGAGATGGCAGGGAGGCGGGCACAGGACAGTGGCTGGCAGGGTCTCAACACCGAGCTGAAGAGACGGAGCTGGAAGGGGTGGGACCCAAAGGACATCACTCTAATTCCTCGCTCCCGGAGTAGAAAGTGGGGGCACAGAGAGAGGGCGGGAGTTCTTGACCGAGAACACGAACATGGAGGACTCGAGCTTCTTTGCTCATCCTGAGAAATGAAGCTGCTGCTTGGAATTCCTTCCGAAGCCAAACCAGGCCTGGGAAGTGAGGCTGGATGCAGACGGGGGATTATAGTTGTGCTTTGGGTGGATTCTAACACGTATGTGAGAAGCCCAGGGCCAGGAATTACGGAGATGGCTTTGAAGCGGAGGTAGGACCGGAGGGCTTGTCCTGCCAGGTATCAGGGCTCCTTATAAACGGATTCTGGGTGGATTCGAGCTTAACCCTGCGGTATGGGCACAGGGAGAGGCAGGTAGCCTTGCTTTTGGCAAAGATGCCCTTGGCACTGTGGTGGGGAGAGGAGGCACTGACAGTGACAGGGTTGGGTGAGGATGCTGTCCTGCGGCTGAAATGCACCCTGGCCCCTGACTCACAGCGTGTGTAGAAAATCCATGTGAGCCCACTGCAGAGGGAAGCACGCCAGGTAGACACAATACACCTTTGGAAGAAAGTTAGGGCCCGTCATGATCTCAGAGCAGGTGGAGGTCCCTAAATCGGAAGCAGTAGCGGGAGAACGGCCACTTGGAGGCTAGTGAAGTGAGGAACTGGGGGTCGGAGGGCACAATGATGAGAACGAAGCAGCAGGGAAAGGGGGGGGGGGAGAGGGAGCCTTCGCAGGCATTTGTCTGCCAAAGTATTTGTGTCCAGAATATTAAGAAACTACAAACTGATTTCAGGATAAGAAAAACGGGCAAAACACTTGAACAGGCACGTCACACAGAAGATACCCAAACGGCCAGTGCACCCGAGAGAGGGCCAAGTTCACTGCCGTCTAACCAGCAGCAGGAGGGAGTCACTGAGCGCATTTCATCTGGAGCCGGAGGGAGGTGGTGGGCGGAGGTGGTGGGCAGAGGTGGTGGGCGGAGGTGGTGGGTGCAGAGGTGGTGGGTGCGTGCCTGGAGGAGAGCCCTGTGTCTCGGTGCGGAGAGAGGCCGAGGAGACAGGCGTCTGCAGGGTGCCGGGCTGGGCGGCGCTGTTCTGTGGTCCAGGAGTGGTTGGGTGGTGGCTGGCTCGGCCTTTGCAGTGGGGCTGGTGAGAAGTGGCCGGCTTCTGGCTGTAAGTTGTTGGCGGTAACTCACACCCAAGGGGCTTGCTGATAAGTGGTGTGTTGAGAGAGACAAGTCTAGAATGACTTTGAAATGTTTGGCCTGAGCCACCTGGGTGGCAGGTGGTGGCACACCTGAGGTAGGGCATTTGCGGGAGCGAGGGAAGGGGTGGGACGATGGCGTGGGTGCTGCACTGGGAACTTGTGAGGAGAGGGCGTTACGCTAATCTTCACGGCGAGGTGTCTATAACATAAACTTAGTTGGATGAAAGTGCAGTTTGCACTTTAAAAACTCAGCGTTCAAGAAACATATTGATGACATGTATGCTATTTTCAACACCTTTGCTGGGAAAATGTAGAATTCGAAGGTTGCAGAAGGAAATGGCGTATGGCTTCCCCGAGCATTACTCCCCTGGGATTTCCTGGTCTGCACGCGTTTCTTCGCCCTGAAGACGGTGATTGACTGGAGGCGGGTTTTCCGAGAAGCCGGGGGGCTGGCTATGAAAGCGGATGTTTTGTTTAGATGTTTTCTCTCTCTTCGCAGTGGTGCTGTGCTCACAGCTGGCCTGCTGCTGGGGCACTTGATTCAGCACCAGGTTTCCAATGTGTTTTCGTTTTGGGGGAAAATGTTTTCAATTGTTTAAAATCTTTTATTTTCCTTGATTGTTTATGGAAGTCTTTTTAGGTGTTTGGAACAAAGAATTGTCTTCCCCAAATGTTTTTCTTTTGCAGACGATAGCGTTTTGTTTGAGGGTCCAAATGGAACCACTTAGACACCCGTGGGCAGATGCCACCCAGGAAGCCCGGTGGGATGCTGGGAACCCCCAAACCAAGCCGTGGCCGTCGCTCCCGCCCCTGGTCCGCTCCTCGGGGGTGAGGCCGAGTAGTGGGTGTGGCGTGTCCCCCGGAAGTTCTGCGTGGGCTTCGTGGCTGCCTTTTCTGCTTTGCACAGGAGGGCTCCTCGCTTAGCATGCCAGCCAACTCCTGGTCAATCCACCAAACCCGACCTAGGATTAGGAGAGGCCTGGAATCCAGGCCAAGAATTTGGTTAAAAAAGACAAGAAACAGCGATATCTGCATTGCCGGAAAGCTCTCACCGTAACGGTGGTGGTTCTGATCACAACCGACTGCGATAGGAGTTTTATCAATAGATGCATTTGGCTCAAAAAACAAGTGCATCTCACTTTAGAAAACAAGGGGTGTGTCAAATAGAGGGATTCGCTAGCGTGGCCTCAGGGATGGTGGCTAATCAGTGTGACGATGTTCCCCGCGTTCCTTCCACCCGTTTGCTTTGCTGACATGGTGGTGGCGTCTTCCTCCAGCTGTGGCGGCTGTGGGGCGGGGTGCAGACGAGGTCGTGTTCATGGGGGTGAGGAGTTCTCGTCCTCTCGCACATCTACTCAGATGCGGGGGTGGAGGCCCAGGGGGGGTCACGGCTGTGCGTGTGGACTGTCTCGCACACGCACCTGTCCGCCTGCTGTGCCACCCTGCACCTCACTGACCTCTCCATCGAGAACTGGCAGGCGGCCTGGAGCTGGGGGGTCAGCTCTGAGGGGAGCGCGGCCGTGGGAGCACGTTTGTTCTCGAGGAAGGAGGAGGGGCGTCTGCTCCTGCAGTGTCCCCATGAGGATGACACACATGTTCCGTGTTCTGTCGGCAACCACTGCCTCGGACGCTCACTCCGTCCTGATGCCGTGTCAGGTGGGGGTTCACCTGAGAGACACCCGCCTGCAGGGGAGGCGGGGCTCAGTGTCTGGGGAGCCAGCATCGGTGTCGCCATGTTCCCCTGTCCCCAGGACTCCCGTCGGGAGCCTGGAGAGCACACTTGGCCCAGGTCTGTTTGCTGGCGGAACCTCCTAGAAGGGCAGCGCAGGGCGAGGGTCTCCCCCGGGCGGGGCAGGCACTGCGGGTGGAGAGAGCAGCAGAGGGAGGGGGGGAG
>NW_006296799.1:0-296 GCF_000327345.1 Myotis davidii | reverse complement strand
GTTCAACCTCGATTTCATCGACCAAGTGAAGGCAGAAAGGAGAGAGAGCACTTCATTTCCCCACCTCCTGCTCCCACCTCCCGGGCTCTGCTGATCTGGGGCTAAGTCACTGTTACCCACCTCGCAGACCAATCTGCTTCAGTAACAGAACTGTTGGCTGTGGGGTTTTAGTTCCTGGTTTTGACTGCTTGGTCAATTGTTTGGGCAAGTCTTCGTTAATGAAAGTGACCCTATGTCTGGATAAACCTTTTATAAAGAGTACTCGGGGCCCAGTGCACGAATTCGTGCACCTTGAA
>NW_006296798.1:390690-390930 GCF_000327345.1 Myotis davidii | reverse complement strand
CAACCAAAGTGATGCTTAGCTCTCTCTCATGGAGGCACAGTTCTGTCCTGCACCAGTGCCACAAGTCACCAGAGCAGTGAAGGGGGCAACTGGAGGAAGAAGGCAGGGCATTCCTCTCCCAGCAGTGTCACACCCTCACAGGCATGATGCTGTCTGGAGAGCTGACCCCTGCTGGGGCGCTTAAGGCTTTTAGGCACCGAGTGCACTGATCTGATTTATATTTTTTAAAGATCACTCTTA
>NW_006296798.1:385687-386429 GCF_000327345.1 Myotis davidii | reverse complement strand
TCCCTGCCCTGCCCACTCCATGGAGGGTCCCCTCTCTCCCTGACCCGCCCCTCCATGAAGTGTCCGCTCTCATCCCTTCCCTGCACCCTCCAAGGAGGGCCCCATGCCCTCCATACCCTGCCCACTCCATGGAGGTGCCCCTGTCCCACTATCGTGTCCCCTCCATGGAGAGCCCCCCCCCCCCAGTGCCCTGCACCCTCCATAGAAGGTCCCCTCTCCTCCCTGCCCTGTCCCCTCCATGGAGGGTTCCCTGCCTCCCCCTACCCTAACCCTCATTGGAGGGTCCTCTTTCCCCCCTGCCCTTCCCCCTCATTAGAGGGTCCCCTCTCCTCCCTGCCCTGTCCCCTCCATGGAGGGCTCCCTGCGCCCCCCCTACCCTGACCCTGATTAGAGGGTCCCCTCTCCTCCCTGCCATGTCCCTTCCATGGAGGGTTCCCTGCCTCCCCCTACCCTAACCCTCATTGGAGGGTCCTCTTTCCTCCCTGCCCTTCCCTCTCATTAGAGGGTCCTCTCTCCTCCCTGCCCTGTCCCCTTTACCCTGACCCTGATTAGAGGGTCCCTCTCCTCCCTGCCTTCCCTCCTCCATGGAGGATCCCCTCTCCTCCCTGCCCTCCCTCCTCCATGGAGGGTCCCCTCTCCTCCCTACCCTCCCTCCTCCATGGAGGGTACCCTCTCCTCCTTGCCCTCCCTCCTCCATGGAGGTTTCCCTGCCCTTCCTACCCTGCCCCTTCCATGGAGGATC
>NW_006296798.1:378160-383105 GCF_000327345.1 Myotis davidii | reverse complement strand
GCCCTCAGGCCTCTGGTGGCCAGGTGACTGGCAGTGGTCCTGACACCTCATCTCATGTTTTCCGGTAGTGCCAGGGGACCCCATCTCAGGGCTGTGCATGCTCTGATTATCCTAATCCTTGAGCTCTGGTTCATTTCTTACTTGGGGATCAGGAATTGTGACCATTGAATGTGGGGCGGGGCAGCCCCATGCTCTTTGCTCCTGGTTTCAAGCCTGTGGGGGGATCGGGGCAGGTGGTGTGGGTCAAGTCCTCCCGAAGCCCCCCACTAACTGGCCTGCTACCTGGCTACCCCTCCTGGATGGCAGCTCACCTCCTGGTTGCCTTTGAGATTCCCGGGGTCTGGATCAGGGAGAGGGTGATGTCGGGTGTCTGGATGGTCCCCTGGAATTAAGAAAGCAGATGCTTTGGAAATAGAAGGGGCAGACATGCTGTCCATAGGGAAGGGCTGTTTCCTCTTGGTCAGGAAACTCCAGCAAATCAAACAACAAATCTGCGAAGAGCCGAAGCCCCCACTAACTGGCCTGCTGCCTGGTTACCCCTCCTGGATGGCAGCTCCCCTCCTGGTTGCCTTTGAGGTTCAGGGAGAGGGTGATGTCGGGTGTCTGGATGGTCCCCTGGAATTAAGAAAGCAGATGCCTGGGAAATAGAAGGGGCAGACATGCTGTCCACAGGGAAGGGCTGTTTCCTCTTGGTCAGGAAACTCCAGCAAATCAAACAGCAAATCTGCAAAGGGATGAGTTCCATCTCCCAAACAGTGTGA
Organism: Myotis davidii; assembly: GCF_000327345.1. Taxonomy (NCBI): domain Eukaryota; kingdom Metazoa; phylum Chordata; class Mammalia; order Chiroptera; family Vespertilionidae; genus Myotis; species Myotis davidii. The sequence continues at coordinate 382,344 of NW_006296798.1, read as the reverse complement.
GCTCTGTTGAGAAAACCCAAATACAACTGTTCTGCAGATGGGTCTGTTTGATGAGTCCTGCGCCATGTGACCCTGGATGGGAAGTGTATGACAGGCCTGGGCGGATGTCAGGCACAAAGTGTCCATTGTGCTCGCTGGCAGTTCAGGTGCTGCTACCTAGGGCTCTGTGACTCCAGGCCGGAGGCTGGTGGCCCAGGAATGCTGGAGAAGATGTCCTGCCTGCCCGGCCCGGTGTTTGTTTCTTTTGTGTGGCTGGGCCTGGTTTAGCGGAGGCCAGGTGCCCTCAGTGGTCCCCATGTCACTGAGGACTGCGGTGCTGAGCTCAGACAAGAGCAGGACCCAGGGCCCCCTTCAGACTCTGTCATCAGCAAATGGTCAACCTTTGTTTCAAATAAATCACTTCCCAGTCAGCAGCCCAGGGATTGGCCCTCATTTCCTCCCCTACATTGATAAAAATAGTCTCTGATTTACTGTACAAAGACATTAACTCCAGCAAAATTAAAGGAGTCATAGCTCTGGGAAAATAATATTGTAATCTCACTCAGCCTCACCTCCAGCATGAATCACACATTTTATGTTTCTGCATCTCTCCTGCCTGGAGCAGCTTTTCATTTCCTCTCTGCCTGTTTCTGTCCCTTCACGCCATAAAGCAGGTTGTGATCCTCACAAGTCCTGGGTATGACCTGCACAACCCCTCTGACCTGCACAACCTCCCTCAGATGTACAACTTTATTGGGAAGAGACAGCAGTAGCAATGTTGGCCCATTTTACAGATGAAGTGTTATAATCAATTTATATACTTTGGCCCAGCTAGGGTCTTTTGATGGCAATGGAAGAGCCCAGAGGGAACCTTGTTCCTCTTGTACAAATCCTTTGACGCCAGGACATTTAACTCTTTCCTCTCCCTCCTCCTGCCCTCCCCTAGAATTGACACCATGTCCAGTTGGGGTCTGGCCTGTCTTGTGCCATGGGACAGTGCTGCCCTTCCTGGGCCCTCCCTGGTCCTTGCTGAGAGGATGGTCTGAAGGAATGGATTTGTCATTCATCCTCATTTCTCAGCCCTGATGGTCCCTAATCTACATACAATAGGTTTCTGATGGAAGAGGTAGAGAAGAGTCATGTTTGGGTGGGGCCAAGTCCAGAGCAGGGTTGCAGGGGCAGAGTCAGAACAGAGAATGTGCTGTCACCATGGGTGAGACTGGAGGTCGTGACAGTGCTGGGCTCTGGGACATGGGTCTCCTTCCTGGGGTCACCATGGCGGAGGGCTGGGATTAACTCTTTGTGGCCCTCTGACTCCTGTTAAGGGGAGCAAATATGCCTTGGCTGGGTGCTGGGCACATCAGGCCATTATTCTTCATGGAGCTTTAGTTTATTTACCTGTGAATCGGGGCTGGCAGCCCTGCTGACCTCAGCACACTGTGATGGGAGGATGTATGTGAAGCTTCTGCTGTCATCTCTGTTTCTATGTCAAGTCTTCAATTGCACAATAGGTCATTTGGGTGGAGCACCGCCTGCTGCCTGGGCTGGGATGAAGGCTGGAGGTGGTGGGAGGTAGAATGCACCAGAAACACTTTCCCACTTGCCCCTTTGCTTAGGGATAGGCTGATGCTTAGTTATTTTCAGAATCCTCCATCTTTTTCCTTCACCAGATTAGGGAAGTTTCCAATCATTATTTCCTTAAATAGGCTATCAAAGTTTTGCTCTCTCTTTTCTCCTTCTGGAAGTCCTGTGATGTGGATGTTGTTATGTTTTATGTTGTTCCAAGCGTCCCTTAAACTATTCTCATTTTTTTTTCCAATTTGGTTTTTTATTTTTCTGCTACCTTGTCTTCCAAATCCCTGATTTGATACTCTGCTTCACCTACCTGCTGTTTACTCCTCTTTATGTATTCTCCATTTCAGGTATTGTATTATTCATTTCTGACTGGTTAGTTTTTATGTTTTCTATGGCATTTTTCATGCTGTGGTATTTCTCACTAAATTCCTTAAGCATGCTTGTAATGATTGTTTTAAAAACTCTATACATAGTACATACATTGCCTCCATTTCATTTACCTCTTTTTCTGGACATTTCTTTTGTTACTTCACTTGGGGTGTATCTCCTTGTCTCCTCATGTAGGCAGCCTCTTTGTGCCTGTTTTTGTGTATTAGGTAGGTCTGTTGTGTATCCAAGTCTTGTTAGTTGTTCTTTGGAAACCAGTGGTGCATTCTCCTTAAACACCTGAGCAGGGTGCTCCAGCAATGTCCCGTGGGTGGATTATTTGAGCCTTCCTGTTGCAATTGAGTCTCAATTACTATTGGCCCATTTGTGCATGGGGTCAACCCTCAGGTTGGATGACTGTGAGAACGGACTTCAACCACAGTGTGCAAGCTGCTGTGTAGGTACTGGCCATGCTAAGCAGAATGTGTCTCAACAGGGTGCCTTTCAAGATCTTCCTTTGGATACGTATCTTGTGATGCTAATTGGGTCCTGCTCTGATGTTATTTGAAGCTGTCCACTAGGTGCATTGGTTCTAGGTCCTCTTGGGAGGCTCTCTGGTGCAGGTCAATGTCAGACATACCTGTGATCGGCCTGGGCCACCTGTTGGGAGCTACAAAGCAATCCAATTTGTGACTGCCTCTGCTAGCCCTGTGTGTGTGTGTGTGTGTGTGTGTGTGTGTGTGTGCGGGGGAGGGGGAGTGGGGAAGACCAAGCTGTGCACCAAAGTCAGCTTTCACCAGCACCAAGCCCAAGAGACCCAGAGGTACACCTCTACCCTACTCAGCCTGCTGGTTGCCTGTTAGTTTTAGTCGCTGATAGAGCCTCTGGGTACCTGCATTGCATTAGGTAGCTTTTCAATGAGTCACCAGGTAGAGGTGAGTGGTCTTCCCCAGACTGGAATAGTTTCAATCTCAGTGCCAGGATTGGGCCTGAGGCCACTCAGCAAAACTCGTAGGGTATACCAAGTCTAAATGCCACCTGCCAGGTGCCCACAGATCTTTATGGTAGGGTGGAATTCCAGGAAATCATCAGGGTAAGGCCAGCAGAGTTTATCAGGTCCAAACAGACTAAGATTTGGCCATGTGAAGGGAAGGCTGTGCATCAGACTGGCATATGAGGGAAAAATGGCCTCTGTCCAAGAACCACACAACTCAGTCTGCCTTCTGCCTTCACTCAGCCAGAACCCAGGGTGAGTGGCTACAAACAGGGTTTTGTGCATTGGGCCTTTAAGAAGGTACCTGTCCCTTTGACCTGAATCTACCTGGTGGACAGATTCCCTGTTGATTTTGACTGCCAGATTTTTACAGCTCTAGCCTGGGGAGCCTGGCATGAGGTTGACCCCCCCACACTCCTCAGGAGAACTTTTGTAGCTGAGGTATTCCTCCAGGATTTCAGCCAACTGATGTGGGAGTGAGGCCAGTCATTTTTCACGACTCTGCCCCTCTTAAAAATCTTGATGTGGCTTCTTCTATAAATCTTTGGTTATAAGACTTTTGTTCAGCTAGTCTTCAATTGGTTATTCAGGATGATTGTTCTATATTTTAGTTGTAATTCTAGTTTCATTCTAGGATGAGGTGAGTGTACCTTCCACCTACTCCACCACCATCTTGGATCCTTAGAATGGCTATTATAAACAAGACAAGAGATTAAAAGTGTTGACAAAGAAAAGGAAACTGTTGTGCACTGTTGATGGAAATGTAAACTAGTGCAGCCACTATGGAAAACAACATGGATATTCCAAAAAAATTAAGAATAGAGTTACCATATGACCCAACTATTATACTTCTATGTATTTACCCAATGGAAAAAAACCCACTCACTTGAAAATATAATTGCACCTGCATGATTATAGCTGTAGTATTTCCAATAACCACAACATAGAAATAACCTGTGGCCATCTAAGGATAAATGGATAAAGAAGCTGTGGTATGTATGCTATTGAGTATCTACACTAATAAAAGAGAAACATGGTAATTGGCGTATGACTGCTACCCTTCCCATTGGCTAATCCCTCTGTCACTCACAGAGTAGGGCCGAGATATGTAAATTAACTGGTAGCCAAGATGGCGGACGGCAGCCAGGCAGCTGATGCGAATAGGGAGGCTTGCTTGCTTCAGCGACGGAGGAAGCCAAGCTTCCCCGCCTGCCTTGCCGGCCTCTCAGCTGCACTCTAAACAACATTGTAACAAATATAGAAACTAAAA
>NW_006296798.1:369371-377668 GCF_000327345.1 Myotis davidii | reverse complement strand
CTGTGCATGACAGGGTATGGAGCCCCAGCCCCCTGATGGGGCTTGCTCTGTGAGTGACAGGGGGTGGCGCCGCAACCCCCCAATTGGCCCTACCATGAACGTGACTGAGGGTGGCATCGCAACCTCCCAATCTGCCCTGCTCTGTACATGACAGGGGGCGATGCCCCAACTCCCCAATCGGCCCTGCTCTGAGCCCGACCAGGGGCTGCACCTAGGGATTGGGCCTGCCCTCTGCCACCCGGGAGCAGGCCTAAGCCAGCAGGCCGTTATCTCCTGAGGGATCCCAGACTGCAAGAGGGCACAGGCCGGTCTGAGGGACCCCCCCCTTCCCCCGAGTGCACAAATTTTTGTGCACCGGGCCTCTAGTATATAATAAAATGAAATGAAATCCTGCTATTTGCAACAACAGGAATGGACGACAAGATCATTATACTACATGAAATACATCAAACAAAGAAGCCATATGATCACTCTTATTTGTGGAACTTAAAACAAACAAGCCCTAGCTAGTTTTTCTCAGTGGCTAGAGCACCGGACTACAGACTGAAGGATCCCAGGTATGATTCTGCTCAAGGGCACATGCCCAGGTTGCGAGCTCAATCCCCAGTAGGGGGTGTGCAGGAGGCAGCTGATCAATGATTCTCTGTCATCATTGATGTTTCTATATCTCTGTCATATAAATATAATATATATTATAAAACAAACAAAAGAAAGAAAATAGAGGTTGGTGGTTGCAGAGGCAAGGAGTTGGGGAATGGGGGTTGGGAGAAATGGATGGGAAAACTGCTTTTTTGTTTTTAGTTTGAATAAACTTTAATTTTTTTAAATTATAATAAATACAAACTGAATGAAAACTAAAACACAACACTTTTTTTTAAACCACATTTGGAAAACTGTAACTTTCAGGTCACTTTGGTCTGTAAGATTGCTCACTTTGATCTCTGATGAAATACGTTATGGCTGCTATATGACATTTCATGGCTTTTCAAGTGTGAATCCCAGTGTTTTAAATGTATTAGTAAATTGTGAACTTAAATACATTTCAAAATCAAATATTTAACTTTCTAGATAGTTTAATTTAAATTAAGAACTCACCTAATTAGATAAATTTAACTGAAACCACCCGAGTCATCTCATGAAGTTGACAGTTGGCATAAAGTCCCTTTCAGGTGTTTTCCCCTGTTCAAATGCAATTTCTTGTCTCCATTGATCATACCTCTTGAATGCAGTTTCCTTTGAATTCTTTGATTCCACCTTCGGGAACTGCTTGACTGAAAGTAGTTATTTTCTGTTTAGCCTATTTCCACATAAGAGCCTCTTGTTACTACCATCCCTGAAGAAATGCAGGGATGATAACTCCATTCTGTAATACGATGTCAGCATACACAATTGGCCTCTCTCTGAAGAAAACCACTTATAACACCTATGTAACCCAAAAGGGGCTCCTGCCTCACACCGTTCTCTACTGTACCTATAAGGATATAGTTATGTTATAAACCCAGGGTTAGTTGTTCTTCCCTCTGAAGCTCTGTAGGACTCTGGTCTATGCCATAGGCTTCATTTTTGCCATTGGTCCGTATTTTGGTATTCATTGTTTTATGTAAATGAACTCACTTTTCAGTTGACTAAGACTATTCAAAATAAACCTTAGTATCATCACTGCGTGGTAGATTTTTGTATAGATTTTATGTTTAAGAAATACCTAGACATGATGGCAATAATAAAACCTCTAAGTGCTTACCTAGGGCAGTACAGAAAGCTCAAAAAGTGCATAATAACAGCTTTATAACTTCCAAAGCTTCATTAAGAATACAAAATCCTAATGGTCATCTATATTCATAATTTTATAATCTACTAGAGGCCCAATGCACAAAATTTGTGCAAGAGCAGGCCTTCCCTTCCCCGCCTCCTGGCAACGGCACCAGCTTCCCTCTGGCACCCGGGACCTGGGCTGGCTTCCCTCCGGCTGCCCAGAGACATCTGGGACCCAGGCTGGCTTCCCTCCCGCCGCCTGCAGGCACCCAGGACCTGGGCTTCCTTTGGCCCCACCTTCCTCTGGAAGCACATCCGGTCTAATTAGCATATTGCCCTTTTATTATTATAGATTGCAATGAAATGCATTTGAATCGGTAACATTCACTAGCTACTTTTTTCTTAATCTTATATTTAGTTTTAAAAATAATTTATATTTTAGTAACATTTAATAGTCACAGGTTTCCAAATGTAGTAAAAAATATAGTATGGGATTTTAGCTTCCATTCAGTCTACACTCTTATTTGAATCATGTATTCATGATTATTTTTAGCTGACAAACATTTCTACTTCCTTGTGACCTATCTTCACAATCTACATTCAGCTATTCATTTTTTGCCTCAGGCCAGGACCAGAGAAATTAGTGACCTTTACTGAGGACCTGAAGAATTTTCTACTGATTTATTTAAATGTATTTTCAGCCACAGGTGCTTACATTGTCAGGCATTTACATAGTGATGGGGAGACATTCATGGGCTCTAATTAATCCTTCTTGCTGTCTACTTTCCCTTCTTATTCTGGGGGTAGTAGCAAGAAAATCGTTTCTATTTTTAAAGTTTAATGCATCAGAAATCACAAACGCTACATTACAGACACACACACACACACACACACACACAACCTATGTGCAGGATGCGGATACTGTCAGGAGAGTACAGCAAGGAACATGAAGCACCTTGGGCCTTACCAGGGCTGACACTAAGATAGTGGTGGCTCCAGGCAATTCCCTAACTTGATAGTCCTTATATTGTTTACCAAACTTTACCTTTGACATGCCTGTAGGCATTGCTAAAGGGCAAATGTGTATTCAAGTAAATAAAAAGGTGGACCAGGCGAGAAGTCCGTGTGTCTCTTCAAGAGAGAGGCTCCACCTGGCCCCCAGTGCCTTCTAAGTTCATATTTCTTGTGTAATATTTTCATTTGTGCATTGGCCCTTCCTTCAGATCCTGAAACCCACCATGAATGTTGTGACACCTACGTCTAATTTTTGTTAATAAACTAAAGAAAAATAGCATGGAATGGAATCAAATATTGCCCAATTGTTATCTGTGGCAAATAGGAAGATTAGAGGATATAAGTGGTAGATCCATTTCCTCAGTATAATTAAATATAGACAAGTCATTTCACACATTAGTCCCATAGTTTCTCCCCTGTAAAATGAGGGAAATGCATGGTCTAGATTGAGTTTTCTATAATTTCACGGTCAGTAGTTATGATGAAATTGAAATAGCAACATCTACATCAACACCTACAGTTCTACTGCCCCTTTAGTGGAATGTCTGTGTTAACATAATTTTCTAAAAGATACAATACAGTAAACCTTCCGAGGCAATTCATATATATATGATAGATTTCTGAGAGGAAGGGACAGAGAGATAGAAACATCAACGATGACAGAGGATCATTGATTGGTTGGCTCATGCATGTATGCATGACCCCCCCTATTGGGATCAAGCCCACAACCTGGACATGTGCCCTGACCAGGAATCGACCCATGATCTCCTGCTTCATAGCTCAAAGCTCAACCACTGGGCACACCAGTGGGGCCTAACTAAGGCAGTTGCTAAATTGAATAAAAGTTATTTCCTAAATCCCTTTCTCCTTCCTATCTCCTGACCAGTACTGGATGTAAAAGAAACTAGAAAGTTCTTCCTTTTGTGTTTGTAGCCAGAGCCAAAAGAAAATTCCAGCTCCCTGACTTCTCAGTTCTGGAATAAAATGCATGTTTTGTTTTGTTTTTTTTTTCAATCAGCATAGTATTGGCACTTTGGGATAGATATAATTCTTCCCTGTGCAGGAGGCTTACTTAACTTCGCCCTAGCAGGTGTGGTACAACCAAAAACACTTACCGTTTTCTAGATGAGCCTGAGAAAGGAACACCACCATTCCTAGTTTTTAAAAAATATCAGCCAAAAGTCATAGGATTATGACAAGATTTATCTCTCAAAAACCCAAACTTTGAAAAGCAAGATCAAGCCCATGCCTAATGTTACTTGTACCTGACATTCATGTCTAAGGTTATTCCACAAATGCTGCCTTTTCTCACCTGCAATAGAGAAGGCATGGTGGCTTTTTTTCCTTCTGGCTTTTTTTCCGTCTCTTAATATTTCCATGGAGTATTCTCTGTGCTTAACAGAAATCTTTCCATGAGGCACTGTGTGCAGAAACTTAATGAGAGAGAGAAGTAAGCATTTTTATTTTTTCTTATAAAATAATGGTGAGCAATTTTTTACTTCTTTCCCTTTATTAAAAGAAACATGAAGTAAAAGTTAATTTAAAAAATTCAAAAAATATCTATCTGAAAGGAGCTATTTTGTTGCACTGTTTATTAATGTAATAAAATTGGGCATGAAATTTCAAATTCCATCCTCTTGGTTTTCTCCCAAGGAACATAAATAAATAAATGAATAAATGAATAATTCTCCTGATTTAAGTTCTAAAATAGAGCATTTTTCTATTGAAAGCATAAATTCATAAATATTAAGTCTAAAATACAGGTCACTTTTAGCACTGAATTTTAAAAGTTAAGCCATAAAATCATTGCTTACAGAGTTTCTTCTACCTTCTCCAATATTTGGGCTCCTTTCTTAGACATGCTATTCTATAATCACCATTGTTTATGCTGAAAACCAGAGGTCTCTAGACTAGCTGTTTTGATATAATTAGTGTTTTGTTCCAGCTGCCATTATGTGCTAAGAATATTTTTCTTGTAAAGTACAATAAATTTACTGAGTATCTAGGATACTGAACTATATTGTATATAAGGATGCACATGTTCAATATTCCTTGTGTTTAAGAACCTTATGTTTTAATACATATAGAATTGGATCTCATGTTTCTGCTTATAAGTGAAATGTGAGATGCATATATTTTCTAATGATGATTCAGCTAACAACCAGAGACTCTGTATCAGCAAGGTCTGGGATTAAGACTGGACTCATAGCATAGTAGGACCAGAAAATAGACCATCAAGCAATCTTGCAACAAGTAATTAGTACAGATCTTCCTAAGCAACAAGGAAACCTATGTATAATAACACAAAGGGTTGAGTATAGAGGTGAGGACCCAGGTAGGAACTGTATATTTCTTGGGAGGATGCCTGAAGCATTTATTTTGCTCCTCCATAAAACTTTTTTCCTCTCTATTATTAATTAAAAATTATATATAGGAGAGTTTACTTTTTATTTTGTATTTCCAAAACTAAATTATAACATCCACCATGGATTGATTCTCATCTTCCTTTCTCAGTAATTAACACCTAAGTCATACCAGTGTCCAAGGCACCATCCGGCACTCGGTATACACTTGTTGAGTGAGCACATATCCCAGGTCACTTCTTCTCTGGACTTCAGTATCTTCATCTTTATGTTTGCTAATATGAGCTCTGGGTTACTATATGGCCCTCACATTACAAAATTTCTTCAGTGTTTCTTTTTATGGGTGCCCTCTTTTTATAAAGAGGAAATGAAATGAATTTCCAAATATGTAAAGTACTTTTCAGAAGGTAATTTGATAATTCATTCATTTTGAAGAGTGACAATCGGATGTATTATTTTCATACTAGGATTCAGGCTACAGCCACCGTAGGAGGACACCTTGCAGTCATTTATTATCTATACATGTAGTCTAGTACATGTGCACTCTAATTAAACATTAAATAGTAACATGGGTGTTAGTCACTAAGGCTAATGGACAAATTAGGTGAGATAAAAAGGTTAAGATGTAGAACTCAGAGCCACAGCTGGGTGGCTCTCCCATCCGTGTTGCTTCCATTCCACCACTTCTCCATATTTTGCCTCTGTTTCCTTTTTCTTTTCTGACTTCCCTTCTCTCCTGCTTAACTTTGTCTTTGTCCTTGATTATAAGTCTATGAAGAAACTGGATGTCTTATTAAGTTCTTAATATGAAAGGATTATTAAACAATATGCAAAACTATAATTGATATAGAAAAAAACTGTGAATTTAATTACATTTACACTAAAATGTAATTTCAATAAAAGGCAAAAGATACTATGAAGTATTTGATTGGATGATTTGAAAAAAGGGGAGAAAATTTTTCACAAGAAAATGACAAAAGATGTGTATCCAGAAATATATAAAGAAATCTTTAAGACCTATTAGAAAAGATGAAAAAAGGCAAAAAGAAATGAAGAGGAAAGATGAATGGCCAATGAGAAATAATAGTGAAACAAATGTCTACATCACTTTAGAAAGATCTATGAAACAGCTTTAAAATTTTCCAGCTGTCAAACTCTCTTTGAAAGTTTCCTGGCATTTTCTCAAAGATACATAGCTCATAGGAAATCGAAATGTCTTCTGGTAAGAGAACAATTAAGTCATCATATATTTGAAATCTAGAAAAAATAATGGAAGTTTCAAAAAGAACTACATTTTTAATTGAAAAATTTGAGTTTTCTATAATATGAATAAAGGAAATAACAATTTTAAAATTTGGAAAACACTAGCTTTTTACTTTTTACCTTTAGTTCAGTGGTTCTCAGCCTTCTGGCCCTTTAAATACAGTTCCTCATGTTGTGACCCAACCATAAAATTATTTTCATTGCTACTTCATAACTGCAATGTTGCTACTGTTATGAATCGTAATGTAAATATCTGATATGCAGGATGGTCTTAGGCGACCCCTGTGAAAGGGTCCTTCGACCACCAAAGGGGTCGTGACTCCCAGGTGTCACTATTAAGATAACAGTCTGTGTAACCTGAAGCTATTCACTTGCATTCCATAACAATATCTGTCTCCCTCTCATGTCCCATTAGCTTTTAGTTGAAGCTCAGGTGACACTATTAAGATAACAGTCTGTGTAATCTGAAGCTATTCACTTACATTCCATAACAATATCTGTTTCCCTCTAATGTCCCATTAGCCCATATATTTTCTAATTTGAGCAGGATGAAATTTATTCCTCTCTGTTTGTTGTCTACTTGCCTAAGAATAAAATCCTAGCTGGGAATCTTTTCTTGGAATCTAAACTTCACAACATTCTGGAAGAACCCAAACTCTCCAAGCCACTCTCCCTTAGCAGCCAACGTCTCTTCACTGTATTCACTCAACTTCTCACCTTTCCACAAACCACCAGACTCCTGGACGCTATGTGGTACCCCTTATTCTTCTTGGAAACAAAGGCGTGCACTTTCTCCTTTGTCTGACAATCTCTTATCTTGTAAACCTCAATTTATTTGTCACCTTTCTTACTATAAACACACAGCACCTGTTATAAAATATAGTAAAATTAGTTTGTTGATAGAATAACCAAATAAAAATAAAAATATCTGAAGTGAGCATATGAAATGCTTGAAATTCTAGATTGTAAGTACATGGGTGCTCACTGTTACATACTTTATTTTCCTGTACATTTTTTTCAACATTTAGAACAAGTAGAAGACCAAAAGTAAAAGTTCATAGCAATATTATTGCCCAAAATAACCATGAGAAGTTTGGGTATTTTCTTCCTTTAAGAATCCTTGAAGGATTTGTTTTATTCATAAGAAAATTGATCTTCGTGACTTCAAATGTTGTCTAATGCTGCCATTGACCAAAGTCAAATGATAATTTGTGCAAAAAAAGCATTTTTATATATTTTATCATGACAATCCATGAAAATTAAGAAAGTTTAAGTTATCTCTTATAATGCAAACCTATGCTCAATATCACCAGTAACAGTACCTACAATAATATATTTAGGGATTTCTATGTCTTTGAAATTGTAGATCAAAAGTGTCCTGATCACAATCTTTGATTGATGAGCACAAATTCACATACTGATCATGACCCTCTTCTTGAACTTTCAAATTAATAGGCATCTACCTGCGTGCTTGTTTTCATTTTTTTTTAATTTTTAATTTTTAATATATATTTTTATTGATTTTTTACAGAGAGGAAGAGAGAAGAAGAGAAAGTTAGAAACATCAATCAGCTGCCTCCTGCACACCCCCTATTGGGGATGTGCCTGCAACTGAGGTACATGCCCTTGACCGGAATCGAACCTGGGACCCTTGAGTCCGCAAGCCGATGCTCTATCCACTGAGCGAACCCAGTCAGGGCTGCATGCTTGTTTTTAAATGTGTTTCCCTAATCACATAATTAAAAGTTGTATTAGTTGAGGGGTTAGATGAGATTCTTGGGATTTTTACAGTGACATCTGTTGTACAAATAATTTGGCATTATTAACAGCATTTTCCAATTGAGGATGGAATTGTCTAAGGTTTGTATTCACCAGAGTTTAATTGTAAAAGGATTAGATGAGCAT
>NW_006296798.1:358632-368292 GCF_000327345.1 Myotis davidii | reverse complement strand
CTCGATTCCTCTTTCCTCTCTAATCATATCTAACTGCTCAAGTTCTGTTATTACTTCTCTTACAATAGATTTTGAATCTGCTTCTCCATAGCTCTACAATTAGCACCTGAATGCAAATTGTGATCATATTCTATATATGGACATGTCTTTTTGCCTAAATTTTGAATCATCTCACCTCAACAGTATGAACTTCACACAGAAGTCTACCCCCATCTCAAATCTATCGATGGTTTCCTATGACACTTAGAATAAAACCCAAAGTCCATTTCTGAATTCTAAATTACTGTCCCCAGTCCTTTAACCCAAGAGTCTATCTAGTCAACCCCAGTTCCTTCGACTTCCCCCGCACCCCACTTTACTTCACATCTATCACATCTGTCTCCTATCTGTTTATGAAATAGTCTAAGCACTTCATCATATTTCAGGTTTTCACCCTAACACAGGATCATTCTCTTCCTGTAGCTCTTTATATGCATGGCTCCTTATCTTCTCAAGTTCCATTTCAAACATAATCTCCTTGAAAATGAATTTTCTCATTACCATATCTGTAGTAAAGCTCCTCACACCTCACCCCTCTATAAATATACATACACAAACACACACAGGTTTCTTTGTTTTCTTGACATCTTCCTGATCATTTAAATATGAAACGTGCACTTGCATAAATAAGTCTTTTAAAAAAACAGAACCTGGCACAGTATAGTTCAAAAATTCTTCGTTGAAAGGAAAAATTATTTTTGTTTCTATTCATTTTTGAGTGGAAATACTGAAAGTCATTTTAAATGTTCATTTGCAATTTATAAGGTTTTTGTATTTGGACTGTCAAATTATATGATTTATTTTTTTCTCTTGCCCTTTGTCTTATTCAAAGTGTCATATTTATTGGTGAAGGCTAACTACATATTAAAATTATTAGGTTACCCCTCTTATGTGAGTAATATATCTTTCACTTGTGTTTTTTTTTTAATTTAATCGTTTTTCCTATAGATATTTTATATCTTTGGTTTGGAAACTATCTTTTGTTTTTATTTTTATATCATAATTATGCCAATTAAATTACTTTTCACCACAATATTAAAAATTGACTATTTTTTATTTATCATAAATAAATTTTAATTTATACTTTGACATTACATTATTAAACCATCTGGGGTATAGTCTATTGTATGATATGATATGGGGCTCTTGCATTTATTTGTTTGTTTATTTATGTTGTGGCCAACATTGTTAATAAACTTCCTTCTGTTTTACTCATCTATTTTATGCAAGGACCTAAGGTTTTAGTAAATATAACTTCACAATGAACTCCCACATGTGAATCTTATTTTTCTAGAACTTTCCAGATTAGTGTCATATGTATTTTTTCCAGATGAAATTACAATCATTAGAAATCATTTTATAAATGCATAATTACTTTCTAAGCATCATCGAATTACTTAGGTACTGATTTTGTGCTTATTTTTAAGTGGATTTCAAAAAAGTGCACTTTTACTAACTAGCACAAAGCATATGAGTTTTAGTATCATCTACCTAGAAATACATAAATAAATTTCCCTATATTTTCCTTCGAATAATACTATGGAAATAATTTAAAAGCCATTTTTATGTCTCAAATTAGATTTACATTTTTATTTTCTAAATAAAATGCTCATCGTGAACTCAAAGCAGAATTAAACTAAATTTCAAATAAAACAGTCATTTGGTCTAATATTAATATTTTTAAATGATTGCAAAATAATGTAGGGTATATATTTTCCAGTTACAAATATCAGATTAGGTTACTTCTTAGCATTATGAAACATAAATCAAGTAACTGATTCTATATTCAATATCTAATCTTTTATTATACTAATCATTCTTAGAAATTAGAAACCTACTGGGTCTCTTCTGTATTATTTAGTGCTGCATCCAGAGTATTGATCTTGACCCACAATAAGTCTCAATTAATATCCACTGAATATGTGAATTCAGGCTTAGTATGAAATATTCTGGTGCCAATCGGGACCAGCCAGCCAACTGCCGGTGGCCCCTCCTCCTGGCCAGCCAACCTCCTGCGGTCCCTCCCCCTGCCAACCAACCTCTTGCAGCCGGTCGGGGGAGGAACTGTGGGAGGTTGGCCGCCAGCCCCAATCAGGACTGGGCAAGACAGCCAGCTCCAATAGCCCCAATCGCCGGTCAGGCCAAGGAACCCAACCCGTGCACAAAGTCATGCACCAGACCTCTAGATTTTTAATATTCTCACAGAACAATCTAAAGATATTAAAACACATTCATAGGTAATTCATGTTTACTTAAAATGTTATATTTTTCTATATGAATATAAAACACTCAGGAATTTGAAATATCTCTAAAATATAGTGTTAAATACAAATTGGTAAGGGAAAAGAAAAACAGCATTGCTTAGTCACTAATATTTTGCATTTTGAAAGAAACTGCATGCAAATCAATTCAGTGAACATTTTTAATATTTTGACTTATCAAAGCTGATCTTACAACATCTGCAGGTCATAAAACTCTGCAGAGATAGATTTTTTGAAATGCCCTAGGAGGGAATATATGCAAGCTTCAAATCAGTGGATAAATTCAATAATTATCCTGGAGACTAATAATCAAAATATATATAGTTGGTGTATAGTTGGAGAGCCTTTATCCAAAATAGTCCAATTCTGCTTCTAAGATCCTCTCCTTCTCCTAAAGATAGAATTAATGTTGTGGAAGACATCAATATTCAATGATCAACATTTTTCCTCAATAATTTATCAACCTTTTATCTAGATATTTGGTTTAATTGACCACTATGATACTTGCTCTAACCAGGTAAAATAATAGCCTATGTTAAATTAGCCCTTGAAATGGTCAAATGAAACAAAAATCAATAAATAAGGACTTTTGAGAGCCACTTTGTCTCGTCTTTTCCTCTCTATAACATAATAAACCATTATAATTCAATTTCCCTTAATTATCCTTGACCTCGTTTTCTCTTTAACTTGATCAATATTTAGCTGAATCATCTATGTGACCCCAAATTTATCTTTTGGATCAGCTCACCAATACAAGATTTAACAAAGGTCAAATTGTACAAATATATTAATTTATTTTATTTTATTTAGAGTTATTGTTTTATTTTAATCTCAAACTTTTTTTTTAGGTTGTAAACATTTGTGAGTTCATTGGTGACTGGGAGAGTGGGATTTTTTTTTCTAAATCTATCTAGATGAAAATACTATGCATAAAGCTCATAAAAAAGTAATCCCTGCCCCAGCTTGAACTTGGGCTCCTTTCATTTCATGATTTCAAATGGCTTAGCATTCCCATTGGTTTTTTTTCTCCCCTAAGCTAGCTAATCAAATGTAGTTTCCCTGGACCCTCAAATCCCCTAGATGGTGTTTATCATACTTCATTCTCACTTATTGCTTTGTCTCTTTTAAAATGTTGGTTCTCACCTGGCTGGTGTGGCTCAGTGGTTGAGTATCAACCAATGAATGAGGAGGTCACGGTTCCATTCCCAGTCATGGCGCGTGCCCAGGTTGCAGGCTCAATCGCCAGTAGGTAGTATGCAGGAGGCAGCAACCAATGATTCTATCTCATCATTGATGCTTCTTTCTCCCCTTTCCCCTTCCTCTCTCTGAAATGAATACAAACGTTAGAAAATAATAATACAGTGTTTTTGCTATTTCTTTCTTCATAGTGCCACTTAAACGTGTTTCTCATTTTTCCCATCTACAGAAAAACCTCAACATGGAATGCCTGAAGGTCAGAGTCTGTATCTTTTGAAGTTAGTTCGTAGGATTGTTACACAGAGTGATGTTTATCAACAAGTTACATATTAGCGTCAGCAATTACAGAAACAGTGTCAAAAGAATGGTGAGGTGGGTTACAAATAGTAGCATTGCCCTAGTCAGTTTGGCTCAGTGGATAGAGTGTTGGCCTGTGGACTGAAGGGTCCCAGGTTGGATTCCGGTCGGTCCCCAGGAGGGGGAGTGCAGGAGGCAGCCAATCAATGATTCTCACCATTGATGTTTCTATCTTCCCCTCTCCCTTCCTCTCTGGAATCAATATTTAAAAAAGAAAAAGGAAATGTTCTCTCAGACTCTGTTCCTTTCTGCCTAGTGAGAAGAGCTGGGACTCTTCTCCCAGATGCTCAGGATTCTTGGGATGTGAGCTGGCATAGAATACTCAAAAAACTATGGGATTTTGAACCATAGTTTCCTGTTTTATTATGCAAATTCAAACTTGTTTTTTTTAAAAAAATGACTTTAAATTTATTGGGGTGACATCTATATATATAAAAGGCTAATATGCTAAGTGTCCTTCCACCTGTCCAACAGGTCACTATGACGCGCACAGACCATTTACAGAGAAACGGCAGCGTGGACCTGGCGCCAACAAAGCCACACTTGGCTTCCCCCAAGTAGGACACAGGCCCCGCCACCACCCTGGAACGACAGCCCACCAAATTGCAGCCAACCCTGCGACACCCCATGGCCAGCCCAGAAACGGTCGCTGTGGGTGCCGGTAATGATGTCATGTAGCAACGCACGGCTTCCTCTCCCTAGCAGCTAGCCTCCGTGCAGTTTTTTCAGCCCTGGAACCCGACTTGCTTTATAGCCAGGTAGAAATATTTATACTCTAACCAAATGTCTATGAAGTTTTCCCATGCCTCATCTCATTTGATCCTCACAGAAGTCCTGGCGTAGACATACAGGAGATTCAGTGGAATCCTATTTTCTTTTCACTAGCTGGAAAATGGAGATTTAGTTAGAAACTTGACCCGACTGAAAAGAAGTAAGAAATGGAGGACCTTGAAAATGACTTCAGGTTTTCTCACTGCACAGAATATAGTCAAACACTGCTGAAGTTAAATATTTTACCCTTCTTCTCCCTGTGTGATCTACAATAATAATCTGTTTTGTGTTGATATTTACTGCTGTGTTGCTGACAATTACCTGAAAGAGAAGTGCTTCACTGGGCTGGAAAAAGTTTAGCTACATCAGAAAGCAGGTCTAATTAAGCAGGTTTATTCTATATATGTAAAAGGCTAAGTTGACTCGCACATGTGTGATACATATAAAGCTTTCACTGGTGCCAATCACACATGTCTGTTTCGATCTATCATTGTCAACTGTGAATTTTGTTGACACTTCCATTATAGAGAAAGGGCAAATAGCAATATTAAAATATTTCTTCTAATTAATTTCCTTTCAATGTGCATGAATTCGTGCACTAGGCCACTAGTTTATTAATAAAATTATATGTTTCAATTGGACATTTCCATGATACATGATCTGTATATTGCATTGTGTGCCCACCGATAAAGTCAAATCATCTTCCATTACCATATATTTGGCCCCTTTCACCCTTTACTAACACCTCTTCTCTCTGGTAATCACTATACTGTTGTCTTTGTTTATGAGTTTCACTTTTATATCACACATGTGAGTGAAGTCATATGGTTCTTCAGCTTTTTCTGAATAACTTATTTTGCTTAGCATGATATTCTCAAGGTCCATCCATATTGTCGCAAATGGCAGTATTTTATCTTTGCTTATGGCTGACTAGTATTCCATTGCATATATGCACCACATCTTCTTTACCTGATCATCTATCTAAGGACAAGAAAGCCAAGAATACTAATGGAGAGAGGAGAGCCATTTTAATAAATTGTGCTGGGAAAACTGGAATTCACATGTGAAAAATAAAACTAGATCCTACCTTACATCACTCATACATCTACTCACAATGAATTAAAGATGTAAGTGTACAACCTGAAACTTCCTTGACATTAGTCTCAGCAACACATTTTTGGATTTGACATCAAAAACACAAGAAACAACTGCAAAATAAACCAGTAGAACTAAGAAACTTCTGCAAAGCAACTAAATGGAAAGGCAATGTACAGAATAGGAACAAATATTTGAAAATCATATATCTGATAAGAGGTTAATATCCAAACTAAAGAAACTCAACTCAGTATTAAAAAGTTCAATTAAACCATAGACAAAACACCTATACAGTAATTTTTCCAAAAATATATATGCAAATGGATAATAGGTCTGTATAAGTGTGCTCTTTATCAGTAATCATCAAGGAACGGAAATTAAAACCACAATGAGAGATTATTTCACATCTGTTAGAATAGCTATTATCAAAAAGAAAATAGAACACAAATATTAGCAAGAGTGTGGAGAAAAGGGAATCCTTGGAAAATCTGATGAAATTTAAATTGTTATAGCCACTGTGGAAAGAAGGACCCTGAAAAAAATAAAATTAGAACTATCATATGATCCAGAAATCCCACTTCTAGAAGGATACTTCTCCAGAGGAAATGAAATCACCATCTGGAAGAGCTATCTGAGTCTTCTTGTTCATTATTTCTATTTACAATAACCAACACAAGGAAACAACACAAATATCTGTCCATGGATGAGTGAATAAAGAAATGTGGTACAGCCCTAGCTAGTTGTTCAGTGGTTAGAGCACTGGCCTACAGACTGAAAAGTCCAGTGTTTGTTTCCTGGGCAAGGGCACTCCCTACTTTGGTTGCAGGCTCCATCTCCTGCACTGGTCAGCATATGTATCTCTCACATCAATGTTTCTCTATCTCTCTGTCTCTTCCACTCTCTCTAAAAATCAATGGAAAAAAAATATTCTTGGGTGAGGATTAATAACAAAATGTACATAATTGGGTGAGGATTAACAACAACAAAAAAGTGGTACATAATTTAAAATAGAATATTATTTAGCCATAAAAAAGAATACTCTCATTTACAAAAATATAGATGAACCAGGAGGGCATTATGCCAAGTGAAGCTGAGAGAAAAAGACAAATATTATGTGTAGAATTTTAAAAAATTATCTCATAGAGAGTAGAATAGACATTCCGATGAGTAAAGGGGCCAGGAGGATTTGGAAAATGGATGAAGGTAATTAAAAGGCATAACTGCAGCCCTAACCGATTTAGCTCAGTGGATAGAGCTTCGGCGGCCTGCGGACTGAAGGGTCCCAGGTTCGATTCTGGTCAAGAGCATGTACCTTGGTTGTGGGCACATCCCCAGTAGGGGGCGTGCAGGAGGCGGCTGATCAATGTTTCTCTCTCATCGATGTTTCTAACTCTCTATCTCTCTCCCTTCCTCTCTGTAAAAAAAAAAAAAATCAATAATATATATATATTTTTAAAAAGGCACAACTGCTAGTTATAAGAGGAAAAAGTTCTGGGCATCTTAGGCACAGCATTGTGACTACAGTTAACAATGCCGTGCTGTGTACTTGAGAGCTGCTGAAAGTGGTGATATTAAAAGTTCTTCCCCCCTCCTAAGGTATGTTAACTATGTGAGATGACGGTTATATTAACTAACCCTAATGTGGTAATAATTTCACAGTATATACATATTTCAAATCTTGACATTGTACACCTTAAATTTGCACAATGTTTATTCCAATTATATCTCAATAAAGCTGGGAGGGGGGGATACAAATTCCTGATCTACAAAATCTATTAACACAATAAAATTATTGCTCTAAAGCACTGTCTTTTGGGTATGGTTATGCAGCAATTGTAATTAGAACACCTTATTATGATGCAGAATTTCCTGTAGGATAGTAGACAACCTTTGTCCTCTATCATAATACCTTTTAGTAAAAGTCATGGAGGAGTCACACAAGTCCTGCCTTCTTTATTCCTTTTCCGTTAGTTCTTTGGAGGAGTATTTTGAGAAGTAACTTTTGGGGATTTGAATCTGCAGACACATAACCTATAAAACACCAAACGCCATTTTCCTGTAAACAGTTAAGAAGGAAGAAGCCTATAATCAAAGCCTAAGGCAACTCATTTACCTTGGAGCCAGAACTTCCCATCTGCTTTTCTTTGCATTTTTAAAATCTTTGCACCGCAGTCCTTTGGCCATATGTCAAGCAGCATTATAGGCCGCACACATTTTAAGCAGATATTAATAAAACATTCCATGTGCTCACCCTCTACCTCAATCACTGCTGCTGCTCTCGTTTTCTGTAACCAAAATGCTGAATTGATGGCATTTGTAAACCCAAGGTCAAGTTTGGAGTTTTTCCTTGGTATGAAAATATCTAGGGCATATCTTGGTTAGATAAGAATTTCTGTGAGGTTTAAATGGTGATACTCTTCACTGGTAGATTGTTTACATCATCCCATAAACAAATACCATCTTTGATCCGTTCTTTGTTTTAACACGCACAGGAACCGTGCTGATCATATTGGTTTTGAATAGGATATCTACTTGGGACTGGAGAGATAAGAATTCTACTTGTGGCTTTGTTACAATGTGACTTTGGAAAAAAACAACAACACGTTTGTTTTGGCCTTAGAGTCTTTTTTTCTTTCTCTTTTATACTAAATGAGAGTTTGGTTTAGATCAGTGGCTGACAAAACAGGTCAGCAGTAAAAATCCATATATATACTAGAGGCCAGTTGCACAAAGAGATTCATGTAATAGGCCTTCATTCCCCTGGCTCCTGGCACCGGTTTTCCTCTAACAACCGGGACCCAGGCCTTCGCTCCACTCGCAGCGGAGCCGGTTTTCCTCCGGCAGCCGGGACCCAGGCCTTCACTCCAGTCGCAGCGGAAAAGCCAAGCCTCTTCAGTCTACAGTCATCTTCAGTCTTTGCTCGGCAGAGCCTTCAGTCTTTGCTCAGCGCCTGCATATGCAAATTAACTGCTATCTTTGTTAGGTTAATTTGAATACTCATCCTGATTGGCTGGTGGGCATAGTGGAGTGACAGCAATTTGCATGTTTCTCTTTTATTAGTGTAGATACACATACACACACACACATACACATACACACACACACAGTGGATCTGTTATGTTTGATACTTCTTGACTTGTGATTGTCTTTGTTATCTATTATATATGGAAGATACACACACCTTCTTTTAATTTTTTTAAACTCAATGAACAATTTATTTATCGAGGTGAAATTTACATAAAATGAAATTAACCATTTAGAGTGGACAATTCAATACCAATTATTACATTTACAATTTGGTGCAACCACCCACTCTATTTCTAAAATATTTCATCATATTTATTATTTTTAAATAACTGTTTTCCTATTCATAAAATATAAAATTTTATTTATTCATTTATTTTTCCAATTTTTTAATTGATTTTAAAGAGAGGAAGGTATAGAGGAAGAGAGAGAGAAATGTGGATTGAGAGAGAAACATAGACTGGTTGATTTCCACATGGGCCCAGCTAGGAATCTAACCCAAAACATGGATATGTGCCCTGACCAGGAATCAAACCCAAGACCTTTTGGTATATTGCTCCAAAAAACTGAGCCACACTGGCCAGTGCAAAATAATAACATTTTAGACAATGTGAGAAGATAAGTCAAGGTTAAAATTAAATTTATCTTAATGCCATAAATAAAGCTAGAATTAAAATTTTGGAGTGCTCATGTGTGTGCCCTCCTCTAATACACACACACTCACTTAACATCACCCATTATTAGGATGTAATATAACCAGAAGTAAGACTGACAACATAAACTACTTGCATGTTCAAATTCAAAGATATAAATATTTCACAGTTATGAATATGTAGACACTGTTACAATACCTACAATTGTACAGAAGCAGAGACAACGTTTAAAAGGCAGGGGAAAAACCCAGGTGACCTTGAAA
>NW_006296798.1:350127-358525 GCF_000327345.1 Myotis davidii | reverse complement strand
CCAGCCAAGGCAGTCAGGGCACATGCCTGGGTTGCATGCTCGATCCCCAGTCGGGGGTGTGCAGGAGGCAGCCAATCAATTATTCTCTCTCTTCGTTAAAGTTTCTATCTCCCCCTTTTCCTTCCTCTCTGAAATAAATGAATAAAGCATACTTATAAGAAAGAAAACAGAAATAAGCAATTCATAAGTTTTAAATTGTGCATGGCCTGCGTTAGCTGGTTTGGCTCAGTGGATAGAGCATCGACCTGAGGACTGAAAGGTCCCAGGTTTGATTCCAGTCAAGGGCACATACCTGGTTGCAGGCTTGATCCCCAGTGGGCAGTGTGCAGAAGGCAGCCAATGAATGATTCTCTATCATCATTAATGTTTTTATCTCTCCCCCCTTCTTATCTCTAAAATCAATAAAAGTATATTTTAAAAAAATAAAATAAATTGCACATGGCCTGAGTTCCATGATGAAATCTCGTATAGTCCTGCTCCCTCCCTCCTGCAAAATGGTGACTCCTGCCTGTGTCCAGGGTCTTCACTCTGTGTACAGTTCCTGCCTGTGAGTCACTCAGTAGCCCTCATAGTTATTGAATTGAATATCACAGTATCAGAGCACTATGCCCAGTAACACTTATTTTACTAAATAATGGCCCCAAAGTGCAAGAATAGTGATGCTGACCATTAGGATATGTCAAAAGAGAAGATGTACTTTCCTCAAATGAAAAGGTGAAGTTCTCAACTTACTAAAAAAATAAATAAAATAAAATATGTGCTGAGGTTGCTAAGATCTATGGTAAGAACACATCTACCCATAAGATTGCCTAATTTATAAATCAAATTTGTCAAAGATATGGATGTATAGGAAAAAATAGTATGTAGAGGATTTGGTACTATCTGAGGCTTTAGGCCTCCACTGGGGATTTGAATCATATTTTCTGTGGATATGAGGGGGACTACCACAGTGTTTCTGGGTGAGGGAACAATTGGCCAATCTGCAGCCAATGTATTTCTCACACTGAACACACCTAATAGACATTCCTCCCCCAAAAGGGCATTCTAGTACTGTGCCCCAATACTGTTGTGGACCATAATTTTCCCTACCTATTCACATTCTGTGAATATTTTCTATGACATCAGCATTCTACTATAACATTTTAATGACTAAATCCTTTTCTATCATATCGTTGTTATCATGATTTAGTTAGTGATTCTGAAGACATTGCACTGGCATTTTATGAAAAACAAACAAACAACCATCTTCATAGGATGGAAAAATGACTTTGAATTAGCAGAAATTTAGAACTTTGTATATTCGCTTGGCTTTCCTGTAAAGTATCGAGTTTTCTTTAGCATCATGCTCCGCATCCACAGCTCTGTGGGGATGTCTGGAGTCCATCTCAGTCCTCACGAGTTAGAGGGGAAAGAGTTTTTTAAAGAGTGCTGCTGACAGGCAGTGGCTCAAGACCAGGATGTTCCTAAACATCTGCAGTCTGCAGGATAGCATCCCACCATCAACAACCACCATGGGATTATCTGGCCCACAGTGTCAATGGTGCTGAAATGGAGAAACTGCTCAACATGGGCACGAGCAAGAGGAAGGTGACCCTGTCACTCAGCTCACTCCTCAGGCTGTCTCCCTCACGGACACATTTTTGACTTGTGTTAAAGCTGAAATTACTGAAGACAATTGGCATGTGTGTTGCATGGAGACAGTTTTGACTGTTTTATACAGGAGTGTGTACGCCCTGCTCCTGTTTTCCTGACAGGCTTCCTGGTGTGTGGAGCTACACCCTCTCTCTATTTAAACCGGAAACCCAGCTCTCCTTACTGTCCCTCAGTCATTCCAAGTGCTGAGAATGGCTTCTCTACACATAAGGAAAGAAATTTTAGGCTCTTTAACTGTTCTGTTAGCTAATTGGCTTCTACTGAATACTACTGGGCCTGTCCTGCTTATGTTTCATTATGTTTATTTATATATTTTTTTGTTCCCACTGCTACATTGTCTCTGCCTTAAAGATTTTACATCGATGATTTCAAGTTGCTCCATTTCATTTATAAATCTGGATCTGATCCCTTCTTTTCCTTCTTCAGTGGGAGCCTTTGGAATGTTTTCACTTATGTTCACACTGCACTTCTGGGCCTACGACTGAACTCAAATCCCCAATATACCAAAGCTACTTGTATTGTTGTGCCCAGATTTCAAGATTCCCAAGGGCCCACCAGGGAGCCAGCGAGTCCGATGCAAAAGCAAAGAGTCATTTATTTCAAACCTAGGTTTGGCTCCCCTGCCCCCCCTTACTGGCACAGCAGCAAGTGGCAGAGAGAGAGCAAACTCTGTGTGGAGAGAGGTTTTATAGGGGGTTGGGGTCAGGGTAGGAGGAAGACTGTGGGCCCTGCCGATTGGCCAGGCGCAAGTCGGTGTCTCATTACACAGGATGTGGTCATAGTGATGGCGTGCACTTCCCTTGACTATCATTGGCCAGTCCAGAGAAATCCTGGGCGTGGCCAGCAGTGGCTTGGCTTCCAGGAAGAAGCCTTGCTGAGCACATGGCCAAGGTAAGATGGAGGGCATAGCCCTTACCCTGGGGCAAGGTGGAGGGCGTAGTCCTCGCCCTTTCAGTATAACTTGGGTGGTTTCATGAACAATGTCTTCTCTCTCCTTGCCTGCACTTGCTCTGGCATGCCTAATTGTTATGGACATGTACCTGACACAAAAATTGAGTCACCATGCCATACCTTGTTGCAGCCCCATCATAGGATATTTTCATAAGTGGTTCAATGTAGAGAAAAGTTTTTCTACACTACTTTAACCTACATGCCTCAGATAGACTCTATAAGCATGGCTAAGTCATTTGCTCCCATGGCCTTAGACATAAAACATTAGAATAGCGGTTAATAATTGGCCTACAAGGATCAATTAGGATTTCTTTTTTAGTGCATTTCAAATTGAAGTTAAGAGACTCTAGTCCACACCAGACAGATAATATACTTTAGTGGAAAAGCAAGAGGTCGCAGTGGGAATCGTGGCAAATTAAAGAGTACACATCTAGTGGGAGCTGATATTCAGCTTCTATGGATGGTTGCTCTCTGAAAACCATACCATGTCCTTCTAATTGTTAAAAGAAACTCAATGTCATATTTTCTTAGGAATTCTTTTAACCATGAATTTTATACTTAAATATTTTCAAAATATTCTAAATGACCAAAAAAAAATTGGAACTTGTTTCCCTGGACACTAGTTTTCAACTTCATTTCTACCTGGCTTTTGCTGCCTTTCCATGCATGGTCATTTTATAGTATATATTTATAAATTATGTGTCAAAACAGCCACAGTTGATAAACATTATTAGGTTAAAAGTCCCATTTTTTATGGACTGTAATAACTTTTGAATTAGTGCTTCCGAACTGTAGAATTACATTTTAAAATAAAACTTTTGATGTTTTAGCCCACAGGAGAAAAAGGTGGAGGAATATAGGTGCTATAAGAGGACAGTAAGCCCCTACTGTGTGAGAGATGATTTCAGCTGTTCTAAATAATAATTAGCATTGCATAGTGATTTAAGTTAATATTCCATGCCATATCAATGAATTCAATACGCAAAATAATCCAGCTCCAGTTATGCTCATTTAACAAATTCTAAAAATGCAGCCAGACTTATTAAATACAGATTTTGTTTGTTTAAATTTTTTTTTCAATTACAGTTTACATTTGATATTATTTTGAATTAGTTTCAGGTATACGCAAGCTGTGGTACATATATACAATGCAATCGACCATAAAAAAGAATGAAATCTTACCATTTGCAACAGCATGGATGGGCCTTATTATGCTCAGTGAAATAGAGATTTTTAAGTAAAACAGTAAACCTAAATATAGATCTGATTTTAATTTTCAGATTTCACCCATTACTTAAGGCCAGTTATATTTGAAAAACATAGAGTCTGCATATCTATCTGCATAAGTCTGTCCAAGGGGAGAAGTTAAAAATGTACTGAGGCAGTGACTTCAACACGTAGATTTTACTACACTCATTTTAGTGCTGCCGATACCAACTACAGATGGAGGTATCCTGGGTATTATCATCCCCTAGCACTTCAGTATTCAGGGAAATGCTAAGAAAGGGAAGAGATTGGCTTGACAATTGCCCCTAGCTTTTCAGTTAAAACAATATTGAATTTTTTAAAAATGCTGTGCTTACAGCTGTGCTATCATGACATCTAAAACAATGGTGATGATGACTTGTGACTTTACAATGGAGCATGAGTTGTTTTATTCCCATAGTATGTTGACCTATTAGATTTTTCCAATGATGAGGACTACTTTTTCTCCATGAATTTTGTTTAAAGATCTGCCCAGGGCCTCTCTCTATTTGAGGTGGGCCTGAAGCCTAAGAGACTCAGGCAGAAATTTAGGTGAGCCCCAAAGAAAAGTGTGCATGAAACAAATGGCTTAGCTCTTTATATGACAAAGAGATGTTATGAAATTTTTTTAAAGTTAGCATTTATTAAGTGTAACGCAAGGTGCTGGAGGATAAGCCATGGATCAACAGAAGACTACATGAGTAACTGAAATAAAGACCCTCATTCCTCACGGTTGGGGAAGAAGTATACTGCATGCTTGGAGGGGCTGTACTGGGAGGTAGAGGCAGGGTGCAGGCAGAGAGAGAGGCAGGACCATGAGGCACATGGCTGGAATGCTTTCAGGTTTTCAAGCTAAGGCCAAATTGGTAAATTAAAAAAAAAAAGTGGGGTTTTGATAAACTCTACAGGGGTCTTATTTAAGAAGTGCATGAGGGGAAGGCCCTGGGAGGTGAGGGAGATTGCTGATCACAAGGGCTGTTGGGGATGTCATGTCAGGAACTTAGGTTTACTTATACATCTGCAGGCTGTTATCTAGGGCATGCACTTGCATGAGGGGGCTAGTGTCAGTTCAAGGCCCCCTAAGAACTCTTGGTCAAATAAAATGGATGTTGAAGGAATACCATGAAGCAACTTAGCTAAACTCTTGAAAAGAGAAAAATAACTTTTTTTGTCTTCTTAAGCCTCATCTTTGTCCCTTTTCAGTATGATAATAGCAAGTTCTTAAAGGCCATGTAAATAGGGCCTAGGAGAGAATCAACAAGAGCAGAAGATTGATGTTTAGTCAGGAGGGGTCCACATGTATTTTGAGATAAAACAGGGATCCCTATATGCAGATAGGGGTTTGGAATAAAAAATATAAAGTAATGCAAGAGTAACTTCACCTGGACTCTTTCTCTATATACCTCCTTATTTGTACTACTTTAGAGTTTATATATGTAATATTTTTCTATATTAACCACAAAATGTATGGATGAACCTACAAGAAAGGCATGAATTATCAAACTAGGATCAGACATGAACAGAGGCCTTTGATTTGTAAAGTAATTTTATTTCCCCAAAGGTTATTAACTGTTAAATTTAATAACCTTTTGCATCGGCAAAATCTCATGCAAAATTCTAATTTAATATGATGGTTTGAAAAACATCTCAGTTTTAAAAGGATAGATGTACAGTTTCAGAGTGAAATTAGGCTTTGTATGAAGCAGGCACACTTCTCATGAGCAAGTTGATGCATTCAAAATGATATTTAATTTTAAATCTAAGGTAATTAGTTTTTGCAGGGAATGGGATCCTTTTCTGGAGAAGTGTTTGCTGTGCTGATGGGTAGAATTTATATGAAGCATTGTGCTACATATTTAAATTTTGTTTTCTAAAATATAAGTGTTTGAGAGTATTATAGTTTACAAATATTATTGACTCTAGAAATTAGAAATAGAAATCTTTCTAGTTTTAAATCATTTATCTAGCTAGAACTATTACAAGGATTCTGAAAATATATCTGTTGTTAAAAATCCTCCAATAACTAAAGTAATAATTCTATTAGTTGTTTATATATATATATTAGAACAATAGAGAATGATTTTTTTTTTCCTAGAATGCCCCTTCTTGGCTTCTGTCTTGAGAATCAGCTTAAATACAGATCAGATCAAGAATCCAGAGGTTCAAGATCTGATCATCTTTTTTATTTTTGATTTCAAGTCTCAAACATATATATAACCATACCCTTGACAATACGCAGCTACTGCCCATTCTAATCACCAGATATTCTTAACCATTCATTTTGAGGTCTCCTGAATTCTACCTCATGTCTACATCCTGCACAGAGATATTAGCATAAATCAGAAAGGCTTTCTGTTCCCCAGGGATCCAAGATTCCTGAAATACATTAATCAATGACAGAGATGACATTTAAGGATAAGCTTATTGCCCAGCCTGGATTGCCATTGTTTAATACAAAATCAAAGCAAAAAATCTAAGAGGTGTCAATGAGGTTTTAAACAAGTGTGTTTAATAATTTTTCTCCAAATAATAATAATTATTTTTCATGTGTATGATATTCATTATGAAAATTATTACATACATTTTTTCTCAGAAAACTGTTGCCATAAAGAAAACAGACATGAGTGAGTCTGTGGGTAGGACTGAAGATGGAATTTCCTAATCTAGACCAGTGAGTGCTTTTCCACTACCCACTGGTGACTCCTCTTCTTATTGTGCTTTGTCATTTTTTAAAATTAATTTTTATTGATTGATTGATTGATTGATTGATCTTAGAGTGAGAAAGGGATAGAAAGGGAGAGAGAATCGTTGATTTGTTGTACTTATGTATGTATTCATTGGTTGATTGTGGTATGTGCTCTGATCAGGGATCGAACCCACAACTTTGAATTATTGGAACAATACTCAAACTAACTGAACTACTGGGACAGGGCATCATTTTTATTATAATACATATTTTCAAGAATAAAATCCATGGGACCAATTAAATAGTGTATATGGTTAATATTTAGACCTCTTTTGAGCCAAAATACAGCTAAATTACTGACTACTATTTTGGAAACAATTGAAATCTCAAGGAAATAAACTCTATCAAATATCTTTTGTGTTTCACATAAGAAGGTAAGATTGGATTTCAAATAGTAATTTACAGAGATGTTCAAATATGTCTGATTTCATAAGATTTTATATTGAAAATTCTGCTCTTTATAAAACATAGATATATATACATATGTGTGGAATTGGCAATGTGACTAGTCCCTTAGCCATCATTAGAAAGAGCTTCAACATTTTCTTTAGAAATGCCATGGTTATCACAGTCACTCAGGGGTGACTCCACACGTCTGATTGTTCAGAATTGCAACAAAAGCAACTCTAAGTGCAATAGGATTTTATCATGCTGAGGCATCTCAAGGCATTTTGAAACCACATTAAAAATAAAATGTGAGTCAAACTTGAAATTTTTGTAATTCATGAAAGGTTGATGAGCAGGGTCCCAGCACCAGCATCATGATCAATGATAAGTGCTTGCCTGTGGGGATTGTGCCATTATCGCTAGGTAGCGGGCACAGCCATGTCATACAAAGCAGACAGCGTGTGTTCCCGCCTGACAGATGCTGATAAAACAGTGACAAGAATAACAAGTGACTAAAGAGGTTGTTATGCCAAAATCCTCTGTGGGGGACGACACACACAGTGGTATAAACACCAGCTGTAGTGGCTTATGATGCCCTGCCCCACCCCCCAAACCAAAGGACCCTGTCAAGCCCTGCAGACACAGACTAGCAGCATTGAAAGGCAGGAATTCCAGACCCTACCAAAAGAGAAGATGCGTGAAGGGGAGGAAGTGTTAATGGAATCAGGGCCAATATATAGGAACAGCATCAAAAAGGCTGAGTGTGTGAGCCAGAGAAGCTGATTAGAATTAGGAATAAGGATCCTGGCACTTGTTAGCTAAGAGCTGACAATAAATGAGATGCAAGGAAAGAAAGTCAGTGTATGCCATGAATCCTGCAACCTACTTAAAATGTGTCTTCCAGTATGTTCCTAAGTTCTTAATAACTTCCTTGCTCATAGTAAATCCTAAATAATCATGTGTTGAATGAATGCAAAGCTAGTTTTAAAAAAATTATGTTAACTTACATAGCAATGAGTTTGTGAATATTTTTCTTGCTTTTCTTTTCTTTTGTTCCTGTTTGTTTATTGTTTGTTTGTTTTTTAACAGACCTTCCTACTCACTGGATTATGAAGGAAAGAAGGAGAAAAGATGCCATGTGTTCTCATTACAAAGACTAGTGACTTTTATGTAGAGCAAAACCAGAGGGCATATGTAGACATTTTTGTTCATCAAAAAGCCATATATCCTATCTAATAAAAGAGAAATATGGTAATTGGTGTATGACCGCTACCCTTCCCATTGGCTAATCAGCGAGATATGCAAACTAACTTCCAGCCAAAATGGCGGCCGGCAGCCAGGCAGCTTGAAACTAACATGAGGCTTGCTTGCTTTAGTGACAGAGGAAGGCAAAGCTTCCCTGCCTGCTTTGGCGGG
>NW_006296798.1:321046-349401 GCF_000327345.1 Myotis davidii | reverse complement strand
CAGGGGCTGCACCTAGGGATTGGGCCTGCCCTCTGCCACCCAGGAGCAGGCCTAAGCCAGCAGGTCATTATCTCCCGAGGGGTCCCAGACTGCGAGAGGGCACAGGCCGGGCTGAGGGACCTCCCTCCCCCCTGAGTGCACAATTTTTTGTGCACCGGGCCTCTAGTATATATATATAAAAAGAGGAAATATGCAAAGTAGGCCTGGACACCATAATGGGTCACAACCGGACAGGAGGAGGTTGCGTGTGCAAGTGAGGCCTGGAGTGGATACAGAGACAGAGACAGGGGGCCAGCGAGCCACCCAAAGCTGGAGGGGACACAGACAGGGACAGGGGGACCAGCCCGCAGCCTCCTTGGCCAAGCGCAGGCCCGGAGAGGAGATGGTGGACCTGCCTCCTGCAGAAGCAGCAAGTCTCCCTTCTGCCTTCCACAGAATTGGCATGGGTCCCTTCGGGCTCCCACGGAAGTGGGGCAGCTCTTTCCCAGCTTCCATGGGTGCCAGCAGCTTGCTCCCGCCTCTCACGGAAGCCGCATGTCTCCTGTGGGAGTAGCCCTGCTGACTCCCACAGAAGCTGCGGGCGGCCTACTGCATGCGATATCGCTCAATGGGCTACTAGTAATTACTAAAGGGAAGAAAAGAGCCCTGCTGAATAACAAGGAAAGATGGTGACCATTAATCCTGCCAGCTGCACCCTCAGATGGAGTCTGGAGGAATGACAAGACTGGTTTACATCTTCTGTAGCTCTGGGTGTGTGGCATCGCTCACACGATAGTCACCGACTGGGGCCATTGCACTTCTTCCAGCTGCTAATACTGGATGTTCCTCCCCATGAGATCTCTGCAGGGCTGGCCTGAGCCCCGCTGATTTTTCTCCCTCGTTACTTTTTTGTTTTTGTTTTGTTTCGTTTTTACCCCCATTCCTGGGGAAATTTTCTACTGTCTACTAGACTAAGGTGATTATTTTTATCTATCAATATTTCATCACCTTGTAGCCTTGGCTTTTGAAACTAAACCTTATATTTTGTGTTCTGTTGTATCATTATTTTCTTTGTAGATCAGATATCTCAGAATCTACCTATTTTAAGAAGGGAGAAGGAATCAGGGTATGAAAAATTCAAATAGCTGCCTTCTCTCATGGCTTATCTCATGTTTATCATATTCCAAAACATTAGCTTGTCCTTGTTTCTTTCAATATTTCAATCCCTTAGAATTTCAATACCTTTGTATATTCTGTTCTCACTTCCTTGACCTATTTTCCCCAATACTTCACTTTCAAATCTCAACTTTAATGTCATCCTTTAAAAATAGCATTTCCAGATCACACATCTTAAAGTGGATGATGTCTCCCCTAAAACGCAAATACTCTTTTCCATAGAATATTTTCCTTCTTTTATAACATTTATCACAAGATACTGTATGGTTTTTACCATTACCATTAGTCCAATGAAGTTAGGGACTAGGGGCTACGATGGTTTAGTTCAACACTTCATAATATGAGGTTAGAATGAATGGATGCCTAATAATTATTTATTAAAGAAACATGCAACAAACACAGATAGATCCAAGATCCAATTTCCCCATTTCAATCATTAAAGAATGTGCTTGTTTGTTTGTTTGCTATTTACTGTGTGTTTAATTACAGTACTTATTTCTCAAAACTCCCTTGTAGGAGGGTCATAGTGCACAGTTTTGTCTCATTTAATGTAAGTGAAATTACATTGGAAAAGAAACTCGGTTTTTTTATTTCTCTTTCCCCTACTCTATATTACCTGGCAAACAGAGATAGTGTACTAAAGTGGAAAACCATAAGAGCATGAGTGAAAAACCACACTCTATGATTATGGAGCAGGAAGCTAGTACGTCTCTCAGTCCTTAATGGCTGCCGTGAGTCACACAGTTTCATCAAGGCTTGCGCTATGCCTCCGCAGTTATTTATATATGAGAAGTCAATTTTGACCTGCTTAAGGAAGGTTAGTGAGGTTTCTGTCATGTGCAATCCCAATTCACAATGTGAAATTAGGAAAGTCATTCCCTATCTAGAGATCCTAATTTAATCATTTTGTCATTGGACTAGACAGTTTTTGAGATGACTAGTTCCAACATGAGTTTTTCTTTAAAATAAACACATAATTTATCCAAACATCAGCATATATTTGAATTTAAATTGTTTCTTTTGCTTTAAAAACCAATGTGATATGTGAATTTTGAGATAACTACTATGTATAAGACAATGTGCCAGATGGCTTAATTAACTAGATTTTCTCTTTAAATGCGCATGTTGTACATTTCCTGCATTTTCCATATTTTCCCTGCATTTTTTTAAGTATCAACATATCATCAATTTAAATGGTTATAATTAAGTATTCATGAAAAGACTAAAAGGAACAGTATTCAAACCTACTTTTATACAATCAAGTATTATGTTTTTCAGCAAATTATCCTGAAGCCCAGATCGTAGTGGGGCAGGAAAAATATGTAATTTGAAGCAGTGGTTTTAAAATGCCAGTTTACTAACCAGCAATAAGCAAGCTACATAAATTGCCTGGGTGATTTTCTAAACCCATCCCAAACCCCATATGTAGTAAAGAATTTAACCTTGCCCAAAGAGAGATAATATAGCCTTTGCCCTTGGCTTTGGAGCAAATCATGCCTGATAGGAGTCTTTCTTTGTCTGTGAATATTGAGACAGTCTGCTAATAATAATGTGGTGAGAACTTTGGGTCACACAGTTTCATCTTGACTTCCTGTGGGTCTAGAAACTGTGATCAACCTGTAGGCAATTAATCATGCTTCTTTGATGGAGCTCCAGTAATGAGTCCGTATACCAAGATGTAGGTGAACTTCCCTGGTTGACAATACTTTATGTGCAGTCTCACATGTCATTCTTGGTAGTAATTAATGCCTATGACTCCATGGGGAGAGGACTTCTGGAAGCTTCACGTTTGGAACTCTTCCAGGGTATGCCTCATGCATCTCAAAGCCCACTGAAGAAAAACAAAAACAAACAAACAAAAAAAACAGCCAAAATTACTTACAGTAACTCTTCCCCCAAGATTTTTCCAGGGAATCATACTGCCACTCATGGTAGAAACATAAATACGGTGACTATTCAGGGATTCATAGACCCTGGTTCTGAAATTAGGCTAATTCCTAGGAACCTAAAATGCTCTTGTGATCCTCCAGTCAATATAAGAGCATAACATGGAGGGAGGGGGGAATGCAAAACAAAAGTTCTCACACAACTAAGAAAAAAATTACTATTCTGGAGGTGATGCATAAGCACACAAGTCTCCATTTTGAAATCACCACTATAAGCTTATTCCTCTATGTGAGATGAGAAATCTATTCATTTTAATGGGAAAAAATAATAATATGTCTAATAACATGACAGACAACTTTTCAGAGACTCATGCTATATAGTTAACAATGGTTATAAGGTGTAGCTATTAGTCACTAAGACTATACTGATTTAACAAACATATCATAGTTTCTAATAATAAATATAAATCCCTAACACCTTCAAGTACTAATCTTAGCAGGCAACATATACATTCAAAAGAATCAGCAGACTCAATACATGAATTTAGAACATGTAGGCCTTTTCGTAGTTTGTTTGTGGGTTATGATTTGAAACTTCCAAACTTCTAAGTAAATCAGATGCTATTGGCTGAATTGTGTTTTCCAAAGTTCATACGTTGAAATCCCAACCCTCAGATTCAGAATGTACCTCAAATGATAACCATATTTAAAGATAAGGTGTTTAAAGAGGTGAATAAGATAAAATAAAACAGGTTGAGTGGGGTCCTAATCAATCTAACTGGGGTCCTTATAAAAAGAGGTGGAGACCCCAGGGGGGTCCCACACAGAGGGAAGCCCTCTATAAGCCAAAGAGAGATGCTTTGAAATTAACCCTGCTGACACCTTGATCTTGGGTGTCCATACCCCAGAACTGTGAGAAACATATTTCTATTGTTTAAGACATATATCTGTGGCATTATGTCATGGTAGCCACACATAGCCAAATAATGCGTCAAAATTATATTAAGATATAAGGACATATACAATATAGGTTTGAGAACAAACATTCTTCTTTGAGAAGACTATATCAGGCCCCTCATTCCTGACTCTGTTTACATCATCAACTTCTAGGTAGATTTCTAAACCCTTCTGGTTTAGGACCACAGGTCTGGTTAAGGATACTCATTTATATTGCGATAATACTTACCTTACTTCATAGGTGAGATGATAATGAAATAAAACATGGTGTATACATTTCTTAAAACAGAGTCTGTTTCTAGTATGTTCCCCATCAAGTTATATACTTAATTAGTTATAACTTTCAGAATTTTGGTCAGTCAATTCTTTCCTACAAAGTTTCTTTTTCTTATATCTAATGACCAATCTTCCTGGAATCTCATATAAAATTACACTTACAGCATATTTCTCTCTCGGATCTCTGTAATCTGCCTATCATTATTTTTTCACCGAAAAGAGCTGATGGGAGTTTTCCTTATTTTAAAATAAGTATTTATTTAATTAAAGACATTTTACAGACATCTTTAATAAGTAAAATGCCCTCTACATCAGCTCCAATTAATTTTTTGTTAAACTATTTTCTTACATCAAGAAGAAAATAAAAATAAGTTTTCAAAATTGAAAAGGCAGCAGAAGGAGTTACATGCCATTTTTCATAAAAATAGCATCCCATGACAGACTTGCAGTCTGAACCTGAGGTTAGTACTTAACAGAGGTTGTTGAAATTGGAAATAGGAGCTGCTTTCATTTCTGCAGTCACTTGAGAAAGCAAATACAAAGGATGGTACCGAATAGAGTTTGGGGCATTGAAGTGGCAATCAAACACACTGCAGAAACAAATGAAGAGAGTGATACTGTGAACTCGGAGGGGATATGGTTCATCTATCCCAAAACCAGCAGAAGTGCTATATGTTCTTTGCCAACTTGTCAAAGACAAAACTAACTTCTCTATCTTCCTTGGAGAAGCAACTGAGCAGATTGAAAACACCCCAAATACACCACATGGTTCAATATAACCTTACTCCAAAGGATTTTTTGAATGAATAAACTAATTAGTACTAGAAATATGTTTAAAATAACTGTTTTCTTATTATTTAAATACATATGCAACTTTCAATTTTTTTGCATAATAAGCATTACTAATTTTATATTATAATTTATATTTTATTAATTTATATAATCTAGGAGTTATTTATCTTTTAAGAAAATATGGGTGTGTTTAAAATAATTCCAATTAATTATTTGTTGAATTTGTTTAAACGGCCTCTTATAGCCCAGTGGGCAAGGCTCAGTGGTTTAGCATGGACCTATGAACCAGGAGGTCATAGTTTGTTTCCATGTCAGGACACATGCCTGGGTTGTGGGCTCAATTCCCATAGGGGGGCATGCAGGAGGCAGCTGATCAATGATTCTATATCTCATCATTGATGTTTCCTCTCCCTACCTTTCTAAAATCAATGAAAATATTTTAAAAATAAATAAATAAATAAAGTGCCTCATATATTTGTTTGAATTGTCTCATCCCCACTTGTCTCACATTCCATCTGTTGCTTCTGTGATCACCAGCTCTTTCTGGTCATTGACCAACTTCCCACCAGCAAACCCACCTGGCAGAGCATCTCCTGATGCCCCTGCCTCCTGCTCCACACTTCACACATCTAACCCCCATGGTGGGGCTGCTCTGTGGACCCACAGTAGAATTTCGAATGGTTGGTAGTTATCTATATGATTCATGGGCCATATAGAAACTGGAGACAGGCCAGATTTAGCACTATACAGTGGGGCCTTGACTTACGAGTTTAATTCGTTCTGAGACCGAGCTCATTAACGAGCTCGTTAACTCAAATAACTCTATCAACTCAATGCAAAAAATCAGCTGAGAGACAGCTGGTATCTCAAAAAACTCGTTAGTCGGGACACTCGTAAGTCAAGGCCCCACTATAGTTTGTGAATCTCTGCTCTAAACATATGAAAAGTAATTTTTTTTTCAAATTTATAAAATGTAGACACTATGAAAGGATAACAGGGTAAGATTTAATTAAAATGCTGTAGATCATTTAACTGCAGGAAACTAGAATTTAACATCCAGGTTGATATGCAACTGTTAAATTAGTAAGCGATATGACCAGTATCCATTCTGATTGGTTGACTCTCTCACAGGTAACTATTATTAAATATTTTCAATATCAGTCCTTATATTTTTAAAACAGCTTTATTGAGATATAATTCACATACCATAAACCCATCCACTTAAGATATACTATTCAATGATCTTTTGACATATTGCATTATTAATTTTTTAAATTTGTAGTAAAATATATATCATAATATTTGCCATTTTAACCATTTTATGTGTACAATTCAGTGGCACTAACTACCCTCACTATGCTGTGCAACCATTATCTTTACTTTTAAAACTTTTTCATCAACCCAAATAGAAACTCTGTAACCATTTAGCAGTAATACCTAAACCCTGGTAAACTCTCATCGACTTTCAGTCTCTGAATTTGCCTATTCATGGAATTTTATGTAAGTGAAATCCTACAATAGTGTTCATTTTATATCTGGCTTGTATCATGTGGCATGTTTTCAAGGTTCATCCACATTGTAACATGTATCAGAACTTCATTATTTTTATGACAGAATAATATCCCATTGAATGTATCTACAACCTTTTGTGTTCCAGGTGTCTGTTGATAGAAACTTGGTTGTTTCCACCTTTTGTCTATAATGAATGATGCTAAAATGAACATGGGCATACAAGTATCTGTTTTAGTCCCTGCTTTTAAAAAAATAGCCATCCTAATTGGTGTGAAGTGGTGTCTCATTGTAGTTTTGATAATTCCTAATATCTTAAACCACGGCAACATAAACATGTGTGTTGAGGGCTTATTGTGTATGTGCCTAGCATTGTGCTAAACCTGTATTACTTAACCCTGATAGTAGCACAATGAAGTCACTGTTATAATGTCCATTTTATAGGTTGATGCTAATTCTTCATCAAGTTAAATTATTTGCAAATAATCATATATACAGTGAATGGCATAAGTGAGATTCAAATTCAGTTCGAGAAGAGGCACAGAAGTTCTGCAGTCAGAACAAATGATCTCTGCTTACACAAATTCAGAGACTCAAGATATAGAAGAGATTCTCTAAAAGCATCCCACTTATTAATTAATTAATTTATCCAATCATATGTACATTTAACCAGTTAACATGTACGTAAATCTATTTATATATAAATTAATTCAAATTTTCTAATAACTGCACTTGCTAAATAATTAACTCATAAAAGATATTAAATAAGCAGAATGATATCTCCCTTCTGTGCTAGCCTCTGACCTATATACAAGAAATGATTTCCTTTCATCATTCTTGTATTAGTTCTTCGACTGGCTAACAGTAAAATTCTAAATATTAAACTCATACATATATTTCCTGATAGTGTTGATTCTACCAAAGTTTCTATTGATCCACCACAGACTATTCTGTGGCTCTATTATTCATTTTTCCATTATGTACAGTTAGAGCTATAAGTAATATACTTAAATCTCCTTGTATGTTATTCAAATTTAAGTCTTCATTTTTTTAAAATATATGTTATTGATCTTTTTACAGAGAGGAAGGGAGAGGGACAGAGAGTCAGAAACATCGATGAGAAAGAAACATCGACCAGCCGCCCACCCCCCGCACCCCCGCACACTCCTCACTGGGGATGTGCCGGCAACCAAGGCACGTGCCCTTGACAGGAATCGAACCTGGGACCCGTGAGTCAGCAGGCTGACACCCTATCCACTGAGCCAAATGGGCCGGGGCTAAGTCTTCATTTAAAAGGAGGATATTGGGGGTTTTATTTTCAACCTAATTCCCAACTTTACATTTCTTCACATCACCATATTATGTAGCTCTTCCTTGTTTTTGTTTATAGGTCAATCCTAAAAAAAATAATAGCATTACAATAATGCAACTATTAAATATAAAATCAAATAGGATTGTTGCAACTGTACATTAAGAATACAATCAAGTTTCTAAATCTATGACATTTTAAGAAAAAAATACTTATACATCAGGTCAAATACTTTTCTATGCAGCATCAACTGCTCAAAAATCATGCCTTAGTCAATTCTGCCTCATATTTCATCACTAGTTTTATAGAAAGATTTTAGAGTGAAAACTAAAATCTAAAAATTAAAATTATCTATATTTTGAATTTTCAACATAAGTGGAATATCTTATTTTTAATATCAGTTATATCATCATTCAGTGTTTTTAATTACGCTGCTTATTAAAACAAATGTAAGCTGAATTTCTAGGTCTTTTCAACAGCTCTCATTCTAGAAATTCTTTCATTGCATCCCTGTTTTAATATAATTTTCTAGTTAATTTTATCTTCTCTCCTACCTTTATTATTCTTATTTAGTACTTCCTAAAATATTGTTGACACTTCAGAAATATGAGAATATCTTTATTTTGCTCCCACACATCTGAATAGCTTGATTTGAATGAAGGCCTTGGAAAGCAGTGTGTCCAATGGCTTTAAGAATTCAGTGTTACTGGTGAGAAATATGACCTGCATTTTGTTGTACAAAACCTGATTTAATACTTGAAATTGTCTAATAACTTGTTTAAGAATTCTGTTTTCTAAAATTTGCTGATCATACATTTAAAGGTTTATTGGTAATATATATTATCATTATTAAATTTCTTTGTTTGACAACCTGTGTGTTTTTTTTTTCAATATGAAGATATATATCCTATCACAACTCTGGGAATATTTTGCAATTCTTGAAACTATACAGGAAGTGGCCAGCGAATACAATACAATACAATACAATACAGCACCCAACAAGCTATATTCATAAAAGCAGGATCTTCAAAAAGGAGTAAACCAGATAGAGAACTAGAAAAAAAAAAGACTCTGGTTGGCTATCAAAAAATTATATTAGCATCTGAAAAAGAGTTGATAATGTAAGTTCCAATCCTGATAGAACCAAAACTGCCCAAGGATGCCCCAAAGTGTGTTAAAATGATTCTAAAGGATGTGGGTAAAGACAAAGCCTACGACATTTATCACCCTAACAGACTAACAAGAACAAAGGAGATACTCATGAGTATAGTATCACACAGTCACTATAGCTTTAATTCAGAAAAAAAAAAAGAAGACAAAATAAAACACAGACGTTAGGACTGGCATGTGAGAAGAAGGACAGTCTCAAAGTGAGAATCAATACAGCAGCCCTAAAATAGACTAGCCCGTTGCTGTGGAATGAAATGCCTTGCTGCCTTGTCCTTAAATAGGAGGCTATATCTACTTTAGTATCTCCACTTCAGGCCCATAATTGCATAAGTGCAATGGGACTGAGCCTACAAATCTGAATAACACAGCACTATCAGGAGCAGAACATGGGGGAACGACGAATCCAAGGGTACTGAAAAGCACAAAGGATGCACATGGAAAATATTAGTTGCTTAGGGGAGGGTTAATAGGGCTCCAGTAGCTGGCCTTTGATTTATCCAAAATGTATGTGAAATTGGTGGTAAAGTTAGAAAGTATTAAATGATAATTGGAGAAAAATCTAACAGGAGTCTTCCTCATTAATTGCAGCAGCTGCATAGAAGTTGAAGGCAGTGAGAATGGTAGCAAAGTCTGTGGTGGAAAGTGAAGCTGAGCTATATGAAAAAGTCTTCCATGAATGAAGGGGATTGAAAAGAAGGAAGTAGGAGTCTACACTGGGGATGTGAGAAGATTTTGACTGTGTGCCATACTACTCAAATTGTCTTTATCTGTCTTTTCTCATGCCATTTCCTCTATTTATAATGTCCTCTCTATGACTTATTTTTCAAATTTCTTGTCTTTTAGTATTCACAACATCCAAGTGCCTGCCCTTTTATGTTTCTAAAATACCTTGTGCATTTCTTTAGTATAGTCTGTTTCAAAAGGTTTTATGCAGTTTTGTTTTATTAACTTTTTAAATATAAATGCTACAAACAAACATTACTTAGGTTTGTCATTTCAATTTTGCATATACTCATAAACGTTTTAATTTTTTATTCAGTATGTTCTATATTTTTGTTGCTGTTAATCCTCACCTGAGGATATTTTTTCCATTGGCTTTTTAGAGAAAGTGGAAGGGAGGGAGGGAGGGGGAGTCAGAGAGAGAAACATAGATGTGAGAGAGACACATCAATTGGTTGCCTCTGGAACACACCATGACCAGGCCAAGGATCAAACCTGCAACCCAGGTACATGCCCTTGACCAGAATCAAACCCAGGACCCTTCAGTCCATAGGCAGACACTCTATTCACTGAGCCAAACTGGCTAGGGCACTGTCACCATTTTTTATGAATATACTAAAGGCCCAGTGCACGAAACCCATGCACTGGTACAGTCCCTGGCAGATGCCGGCTGCTGGCTGAGTACTCCCTCTATTCCCCCAACTGCCTGCCGCTGCTGACCGGGGCCTCCTCCCTTCCCCTGGCTGGCCCCACCCCCTGGTCAAACTCCCGGATGAACTCCTGGTCAAGGAGACGATTTTCATACTATGCTTTTATTATATAGGATTTCAGAGAATATTAGATTAGAAATGATATTAGTGGCATTTATATTCTCATTTTACTACTTAGAACACCTGGTATAAAGAAGAATTGTTTTTATAATTTCACACAGCTGTTAGGAGCAGATTTGGCTGACTCAGAAATAACAGACACTTGATTCCTAGCTTAACACACGGAGTTTATAAAGTCCCAGTTTTCTGAATATGCATAGGTCATTTGTGAAGTCATAAGTCAAAAGTAGATGAGAGTGAGATGGGACATAGTCTTGATTAGAGCACAAATTGGAACATTTTCTTTAGGGCGATAAAAACTGTTAACATCAAAAAGTGTGGTAACATATAATACTTTCCATGCATTTTAGGCAAGTACTATTGATAATAATACCTTAGATCAAAGTACTTACAGTTAAATGGCTGGGATAAACATTGTCTTCATCCTACATTTAATGTTTTTTCTGTACATTTGAGTATTATCCCAATATAGAAGATGATAGGATCAGATATTAATTTCCTAAAAATTCTTGCAGCTAGGATATAAGTTTTTGGTTTTGAATTAAAATGAAAATTCACCACAAAAACATTTATGTCAGAAATCTATCTGTGTGGTTTTGAGTGCATGGGCATAGAGCAGTGGTTCTCAACCTGTGGGTCGCGACCTCTTTGGGGGTCGAACAACCCTTTCACAGGGGTCGCCTAAATACATCCTGCATATCAGATATCTACATTACGATTCATAACAGTAGCAAAATTACAGTTATGAAGTAGCAACGAAAATAATTTTATGGTTGGGGTCACCACAACATGAGGAACTGTATTAAAGGGTCACGGCATTAGGAAGGTTGAGAACCACTGCCCTAGAGTGTCCAATGGTAACAATGGTGCATTTGCAGCATGTGGTGCTTAGCACTGAAGATGCCATCATCCTTATCAGATGGTCTGTGATGTAGGGGCATAAAACTGTTCTCTTTTCCATTCTAAGTTCTTTGGCTGGTCTAATAATTAAATTGACATAAGATAGATTAACTGGAGAAAAACAAATTTTGTAGGTGAGGGAACCCCATAAAAATGTGAGACTCTCAGTAGTCAAGTAATTGAGATATATACCATTCTGAGCTAAGAAGAAGGAGGTAGTGGTCTGGGGCTTCAAAGGGAAGGAAGACAATTCCCAGAAAGGTGAGATGAGCCCTTCAGATAAGTCTTTCCCCCTACCTACATTATTCCAGGCAGTTACTGGGGAGGTAAAAAGCTCTTTCTAAGTATATTGGGCTTGATTGTCTTTAGCTCAAAGCAGTCTACATCATAGTGACATATTATGAGGTGGTATATTTTGTTCCTCCTCCAAGTCATAATTGTTGCCATGAATTCCACAGCTACCCTTCACTTCCATGAGTCATTCTATAGCATTTACATATGGCAGCCATATTCAACTTGGGGGGAATAAGCATAAAAACCATAATGAGTTCAGAGGTATTTAAGTTCAAACAACCCATATTTGCAAAGCTCTCTTTATAATTTATAATAGGCTATTAGATTTTGAACATTTTTAAGATTATAATGTAAACTTTTTAAAGTCTTAATAACTATAAAAACACATATATTGTATGTCATTCTTTCTACCCAAGCACCAAATTTTGATACTCTTTCCTAATTTTTTTTTTTTGGTTGCCTCCTGCACAAGCCCAGGGCCCAGGCTCCTGGGTTGCAGGCTCCCAAGGTACATGCCCTTGACCGAAATCAAACCTGGGACCCTTTGGTCCACAGACCAACACTCTATCCACTGAGCCAAACCAGCTACGGTGCCTGTACATGCTTGCACTTACCTTCTCTACCTGGCTTTTTAGAGCATTTGAATTTGAGAGAGAAGGGTGTGAAAAGTAATCTTTCCTTCTATCCTTCTAAGTAGGGTCTAGGGTCCTTGCAATAAAAACAAATTAACAAGAGAAAAACAAACAAAGTTGATTAATGTGTATATCTCAAATATACAAGGGAGCCCTCACAAGACAAATGAAGAAACCAAAAGCAGTTGTTGCTGAACAGCTTTTATGCTAATTTGTACAAAGCATAGTAAATTGTGAAACTGATAAGACAAAGGGGCTTGGGCTAGGGCCCTTAATGGTGGAAGAAGAAACCTGGAAGATAAAGTTAGTTTAACAGTGTTTGCTTACAGATTCCTCTGGGCTGATAAAGGTCTACAGTCCTGTATGGTAACTTTATATTAAGACTTTAGGCTGAAAGAAGAGAGGATAGAGCGAGCTCTCCTTGAATTTGCTGATTCTTAATTGTCTTCAGCTCTGAATATTTTATGATAAAGAAGTGTATTTTGGGTGACAGATATTCTGGTTCCTTTCCAGAGCACTGATACACATGAATTCATTCATTAGTGTACGGACATTTCTCAACTGGCTGCCAAAGGTACACGCAATATGTTTGGTTGGCAAAGTGAAGAATAGAAAGAGAACTTAGATGTGACCCCTGTCTTTAAGAAGCTTAGACTTATAGAAGTGCTGTTGCCGGTATGGATAGGGCTCTTCCATGGAGTCTCAAGGCAAGCATTTCAGGCAATTGTGACAAGGTTTATTGGAGCAAAACCAAAGGACTGTGCCTAGGTGCCTGAGGTCTCATCCACAACCAGATGGCATAGCTCCATCCTCTGTGAAATGAGTCCAATCTTTGGGGCCACAAGCCTGCACTTGTCCTCACCAAGCCCAGGAGGGCCAGGGCCCAGAGATACAGACCTTCTCTGGGTCTCATTTTCCCATCTGCGTGTTGGCTGCCAACGCTGTGCTTGTGACCGGCGCTGTGAATGGGCCTGAGCTTGGGGCCCTGCAGCTGCAATGGAGAGAGAGAGAGAGAAGGGAATGAACCAGGGAGCACACCAACCTGGGCCTTTGTTAAGCTTTGATTATATCTCCTTGGGTTTGAGAAAGGGCAGGCTTTCTTTCAAACCAACCAATCTCTTTCCTGGCCCTTTTCCTGAGCAATGGCTTTCCTGGATCTTCCCAGGATTCATGTCCCTTATCCAATCTGATCCTTTTCCCAGTTGTTTCCAGGCTAGATTCCTCCACTTTATAGTTGTCACTTGGGCTCCTATTGCCCATGCCCCAAGCAGAAGAATTCCCCTTATACTGGCTCTCCCTCTCCTCTGTAGTTTATGGGAAGGAGACTGTTGTCCCCTGGGAAGATTGGAAAGCCAGCCTTCCTGCCTGCCTGGGGATTGAGATCCCTTTGGGGGAAGATTCAACTGTCTCCTATGATGTCTGAAGCTATAACTTCCAGGATTATTCAGGCTTAGGCTTAGCCCATTTTGTTTCCTTCTCTTTTGTTAATATCCAAATAGCTAACTGCCTACTGTAACACTGTGTTTAAGGGAAAGATGCCCATCCTCATGTCAAGGTGGGGATATTCTTCCCTCAACCACTT
Source organism: Myotis davidii (assembly GCF_000327345.1). Taxonomy (NCBI): domain Eukaryota; kingdom Metazoa; phylum Chordata; class Mammalia; order Chiroptera; family Vespertilionidae; genus Myotis; species Myotis davidii. The sequence continues at coordinate 335,389 of NW_006296798.1, read as the reverse complement.
TAGAGTACTAATGGCTGGAGTAATATTAATTTTGCTGAAAACCAGATTAACATGAGAAAAACCAATTCAATACATGCTCATGGGAGGTCATAAACAATATTCAGAAAATAATTGAAGCAGGTAGCTTCTGTATATTTTAGACAAAGAAACAATGCATTTGTGAAGAATTGGCAGTACAGAGGAACTCAGGTTTGGATGACAAGATTTGTTTATACAGGTTTCTCAGCTCTGAGTTCCTTAAATCTAGGATAAGGGTGTCTGTCTCAGTGCTCCTGATCCAAAGAGTGCACTTTTCAAAGGAGAGATTTATTTCCTACCCTCAAGGTGACAAGGGGGGTCAATGTGCCCTTTGTGCATTGCATATATGCTTGTCAAATAATTTTAACTCAAAGTAATCAATATGACAATGGGGATATTTTAGAATGACCTGTCCTGGCCCCCAGCACTCACTTCTAATATATACAGCAATTATTTATTTAAATGTTTCTTTTTTATTTTTTTTATTAAGTTATTACATACGTGTCCTTATCCCCACATTACCCCCCCACCCTCCCCACTCATGCCCTCACCCCCTGTTGTCTGTGTCCATTGGTTATGCCTATATGCTTGCATATAAGTCCTTTGGTTGATCTCTCCCCCTACCCTCACCTTCCCCTACCTTCCCTCTGAGGTTTGAGGGTCTGATCGATGCTTCTCTGTCTCTGGATATTTTTGTTCATCAGTTTATGTTGTTCATTATATTCCATAAATGAGTGAGATCATGTGTTATTTATCTTTCTCTGACTGGCTTATGTCACTTAGCATAATGCTCTCCAGGTCCATCCATGCTGTTGCAAATGGCAAGAACTCCTTTTTTATCACAGCGTAGTATTCCATTGTGTAGATGTACCACAGTTTTTTAATCCACTCATCTACTATTGGGCACTTAGGCTGTTTCTTAACTCTTGAGAAATAAAGGTAAACTTCCCTTTATACCTATGTTTTACTCCTTGATGTTTGGTCTCAGGACACTGAGAGACAAATTGAAAAAGTGCTAAGAAAAAATAACAGAGAAGATAATTATGCTGATTTAATACAACTGAAAAAGAGGGATATATCTTAAAGATTGAGTGATTCTTAAAGAAGGAAGAAAGCAAATATCGGTCATTATCTTGCTCTGGGCATATGCTGAGTAGACCAAATAGCCAATTAAATTATTGACTATCCTTTAAAATATTCAAAATACAATTGAATACTAAAAATTTACATTGCTGAATTGTGGCAGTGTATGAAATAGTTCTCATTTATGCCTCAAGCTTCCATGTCTTAAAGTAGAAACTATTTTGTATGTAAAGGCATAATAATATGTTAAACAGGCTCAAAGAGGATAGTCAGTTAGAAATAAATTAGGAGCCCTAGCCAGCTTGGCTCAGTGGGTAGGTGTCAGTCTGTGGACCAAAGGATCCTGGGTTTGATTCCAGTCAAGGGCACATATCTTGGTTGCGGGCTCCTCCCAAACCCGTGCCCTGGCCCTGGTCAGAGCTCCTTGTGCAGGAGGCAACCAATTAATGTGTTTCTCTCACATGTATGTTTCTCTCTGTCTTTCCCTCTCTCTACCACTCTCCCTAAAATCAATGGGAAAATATCCTTAGTCAAGGATTAACAAAAACAAACAAACAACAACAACAAAAAAAGAGTGGACAGGCAGTATCTATGATTTGTGTTGTTTTATTGAGCAGGGTGATTTGCTTCCCTGGGTTCTTGTCCCAGTGCATTTGAAGAATGAAGCGACGGACAAAAGGTGATAGGTGAAAAGTATAGAAGCTTTATTGCAAACAAACACTACCTCTAAAACCTAATTCTAAATTCTAAGCGTAAGACTATTTCTCCTATACTGACAGAGGGGCCCTTGAGAAGGGTGCCCTCAAAGGGAACCCCAAGGGAAAAACCTGCGAGAGGGTGCTGACCAGGCCGAGGGACCCCACCGGTGCATGATTGGGGCCAGGGAGAGACACGGGAAGTTGGCCAGCCTAGGAGGGACTGCAGGAGGGCTCCAGGGTGTGTCTGGCCCATCTCCTTCAGTCCCAATCAGCCAGACCCCAGCAGCAAGCTAACCTATTGGTTGGAGCATCTGCCCCCTGGTGGTCAGTGCACATCATAGCAACTGGTCTACTATCTGGCCCCTGGTGGTCAGTGCACCTCATAGCAAGCAGTTGAGTGGCCTTAGCTTATCATTAGCATTTTATGCTTTGATCGGTCTTAAATGAAGACTTAAAATTTCCAATTGTAATGGGACAATCAATGGGTCCATGTTGCCTGTCAGTACTTGAGCCAATTAAGCAGAGGCAGGGTTAAATCATATATGAGCGTTCACTCCAATACTTTCGGCAGCATGGAAGAGCAGCAGGCCATCCACAAAGATCTTCTCTGCACCCCACCACAAGCCAGCTGTTTATATTGGTTAGGGAGACAAAGATTACATGGGGAAGTAGGCAATTTACAGGTATGCAAAAGGGCTGGGGATCTTCAAAGAGCTATGATATGCAAAAGGGCTGGGACCTTTAAGGAAGCTCCAAATGGGAAGGATGGGCTGCATTTCCAGGTGAGCTCCCAGGTCCCATACAACTCCAGCCAGGTTAGAATGTGCCTTCTTTAATCAGAATGAAACAATCATGGTTAACAGAACATGATTAATGTTTCCCTTAATTCTAGCTGGTTCCCAATATTCTGTCTGTCCCTATTACATTTAGCATGTTTTATGCCCAGACTCCGCTTTCATTTCTCTTAGTAGCACTTATCATTGTCTGCTGTTATATTTTAATGACTTGTCTACTTTTGGTATCTTTCTATCAATCTATAATGTAAGCTCCACAAAGGCAGAAATTTTGATTCTGCATGTCTACAAAATGTTCCAGGTTCATAATTAAAACTCGGTTGATATTCGCTGAGTGATTATAAATAAAGGCAAGTTTACTGAGAGGAAGGTAAGAAGGAATGAAGATAAAGGTCCTTTTGAGTGCAGAGACCCCATGAAGAAACTGAAAAGACTAGGGTCAATCAAAGTGTGGGTAGGATCAACTAAAAGAGAGAAATGTATCTCATATAAACTAAAATAACAGAACAACAACACAATGAAATAAAACAATGGTTTAAAGGAAAACTTGGACCAAATAAAAGAAGTAAATAGTTCACATCTAGAAAATACAAAGAGCTCATTTAAATGCAGAGGAAAAAAATTGAAATCTCAATAATAAATGGAGAAAGGATATAAACTCACAATTCAAGCAAACAACACACAGGAAATTATACAAAAATATGGAAATGATATAAATGCAAGTTAAAGCAATAGCAAGGCATTGTTTTCTATGCATAAAATTAGTCAAAAAACAAGAAAACACAATTTCTAAAGTGAGTGCTATGACTGAATTGAGTCCTTCTAAAAGTTTTATGTTGAAATCCTCATCCCCAGTATGACAGTATTTAGAGAACTGGCCTTTGGGAGGTAATTAGATTTAGACAAGGTCAGGAAAGTGGGGCTGAAGAAAACCAGAATATGTTGTCCCCAAATCTGCCTCTTTAATGTAAAAATTATTAAAGCTGAGAAGCAATTGAGAAATAGTGAATCCTGCAAAAGCTTCCCCTTCCAGCCGAATGGTGCCATATAAATTCTACTTTTACTAGCAACTGAGTCCTATCAGACCAGCGATGGCACCATAGGAATCTGTAAACAAACCTTAACGCCCTTAGTTTTATCCTTTGTATTTACCTTCCCACAATTTGACACCTTGAAAGCCTAAAACTGTCTTCCTTTGCCCTGTGTTGTTCTTTGTTGAAGATGCTATATAAGCCGGAAATTCTAAGCCATCCTTTGGATTCAGTTTTGGTTTAGTTTACTCCCCTGTGATATGTTCTGCACACATTACCTAACAAAGTGTTTGTTTTTCTCTTGTTAATCTGTCATTTGGTTAGAGTCCCAATTGAAAAACCTTAGGTGAGTGGAGATAAAACTTGCCCTCATGATGGGATGAGTGCCCTTATAAAGGAGACACAAGAGAGCTTGCTCGCTCATTCTCTCTCTCTCTCTCTCTCTCTCTCTCTCTCTCTCTCTCTCTCTCTCTCTCCATGGAAAGGCCATTTGAGGACACTGTGAAACACAGGCAACCAACGAGAGAGCTCTCACTAGACACCTGCTCTGAAGGCACTTTGACCTTGAACTTCTAGTTTCCAGAACTACGAGAAGTAAATTTCCATTGTTTAAGGCACCTAGTTTGATATTTTGTTAGGGCAACTGGAGCTAACACAGTGGACATGGGTGAAGCAAAATTAAAACATCCTTATTATAATAACATCTTTATAAATTGTTAGAAGCATTTTGTAAAGTGATCTACAAATCTAAATGAAGAGAAATCCTACATTTCTATTCCTAGGGACTCACCTGATAGGAACTGGTCCACAGAAAACAGAACAGTCTTAGTAACTAGTTCTAAAGATAAAATATTGAAAAATAACATCAATGATTAATATCAGTATAATAAACATAAATTATGCTACATCAACCTGACAGAATATTGTTATGAAATATATGTGAATATGTGGGAAATATAAAATATGATCTGAGGCAGAGCAGAGAATTTGGCTGACCTCTCAACTGGAAACTCTGTCAGTGTCATGTGGAACTTCTCTGGGCTTAACGAGCATTTAAACATGACTTTCATGCAATGCTCCCAGACCCAGGGAAGGTAAAGGAGTGTGGGAAATATACAGGCTGCACAATGCCTGCATGAGGAGGACTACTGCGACACTTGCTCCCACGTCCTGCTTCCCAGAGGCAGAAGCTGAGGTTTCATCATTGATTTCACCCTTGGCACCACTGAGTCCTCTCCCGTTGAGAAGGAGCTGGCTGGTTTCTCCCTGGAGCTGGATGCCTTTTTCCATTACTGAGGTGTGGACTTGTGGCTTCTCACATTCAAGACTGCCACTCTGTTGTCCTTTTCTGTATTGTCACAGCTTATCATAGAAGTAACCACACTCACCCCTGCCCACAGCAAGACTGAACCATGGGTGCATACATTGGATTTTCCCAATGTATACACCCAGGGAGGGGGACAAAATCCACACCTGACAATCACAATTGGAGAGGCAAGTGGTCTCTCCGGACAGTGCCACCTCCAGCTTCATCCTGTTTAGCATTAGTTTGTTTATCTAACTATCTATTTATTTGTTTTTAAGTATGGTTTTGTTTATTTCAGAGAGGAAGAGAGAGGGAGAGAGAGATAGAAACATCAATGATGAGAGAAAATCATGGATTGGCTGCCTCCTGCAAGCCCCCAGCTGGAGATGGAGCTTGCAACCTGGACTTGTGCCCTAACCAGGAGTTGAACCATGACCCCCTGGTTGATGGATTGACTCTCAACCACTGAGCGGGGCGCCATCAGCTTTTTTAGAGCTGAGCCTCCCTGACTGCCATTGGGAAGTTGTGCAGCTATAGAAGTCATAGTTCCTGTGGTTGATCCAGAGGGGCACTCATCCCGGACGACAGACATTTAAACAACTATGTTGCTTTTCATTTCAGTGAAAAGGCATTTCAATTAATTAATGAAGTAATTTTGGCAAAATTAAAACAGTGTTATAAGAAATACCTGGAAGAGTTATGACGTATTTTAAGGACATCTGCCAGGTTTGGTAATTTTTATTTATTTTTTTCTGATCATGAAAGTGCTGTCTATTTATGACAGAAAATATAGACAAGAGGATAAAAGGTGTCACTAAGCCCAGAAGTAATGGTCTTTACACTTTGGTATGTTTTCCCTCCTCTATGCACATTGTCTTACATAGCCACAAATACATTTCTTAATATGATACTTACACATTTTCTTGTTTCTTTGCACATATAATTTTAGTGACTGTTGAATTATATATAATCATTTTTATATTTCAGAGCTTTATCTAATCTATTAAGATTGGTTTGTTCATTCATGCATGTCCTTTGTGTATATGTTTTATAGACAAGGAACATCTTTGCATAAATATTGGTTTGTGTTTTATATGAGCTCCTAAGGATAAATTTAAAAGTAAAATTGCCAAATCAAGCATGACAAATAATTTAATTCTAATTATTATATTGTCCAATTATTTTCAAAAATTCTGTGCTTTCTCCTGGAATCTGAATTAAGCTGTCTCTAGAAAATATTGAAAAATGTGATAATAAGTTTACAGTTCTTAAAACTGGTCTGACCACCAATCAAATACTTTTGGATGACATTCTGTTTAATCTTCTTGCCTACATAAATGAACAATTCAGTTCAGTAGCAAATTCTTATGCATATAGGATAACAGAAATATATATTTCCTTCCTGTAGTCATAACAATCCCCTGGTCATAGATAAAATTTCCCAGTTTTTCATCTAAGATACCTTATTATAGTAAGCCTACATAGTAGGAACCCAACAATTAAATAAGTAACATACATAACAAATGAAAAATTAGTGTCACTATTCTTCATAGAGTCCACAAATGCACTTTTTTCTTGGCCTAATTTTTAATTCAAATACTTAATGTGACATGTTTTTCTATTAGTTCAGCCACCCATCCCCTACTTCCTGTTACTACCAGAGTGAGCTACACGTTGATGTTACCTGCTTGGCCCCTGTAGGTCCATGAGGTTTTGAATGCTGGGCTAGTACACTATTCCTTCACTATATTTATAATCTTTTTTTTTTTTTTAGAAAATATAGTCATTGTAGACACAGAGCTAATATTTTCTAATGCATATTTTGTGTTCCATAACTTCACTTTCTGAAGTCTCTCAAGGTTGGGGCACTTCCACATTCAGAGGTGCTGGTTTACCAGTATGACAACTCCACCTAGGAGCTTTTCCTTCTTGAATGTCCTCACAGGCCTACAGTCACACTGCTTTTCCTCAGGATGGCCTGGGCTTCATTTGCCAAAACATGTGTGTATAAATCAGCGGTTCTCAACCTGTGGGTCGCGGCCCCTTTAGGGGTAGAACAACCCTTTCACAGGGGTAGCCTAAGACCATCGGAAAACACATATATAATTACATATTTTTTGTGTGAGTAATCACGATGCTTTAATTATGTTCAATTTATAACAATGAAATTGGGGGTCATCACAACATGAGGAACTGTATTAAAGGGTCGCGGCATTAGGAAAGTTGAGAACCACTGGTATAAATCATCTTCATAAAGTTCAGTATTAAAACAAAGGAGAAATTGAAAAAGAAATGTATGGTGGTTAGAAGGGGAAGGAGTCACTTTCTTCTCTTTTATGCAAGATAAATACCTGCCTCTTCCAGTTTGATCGACATATAAAACACTTGGAAGTTTTTGATCCATCTTTGTAGAAACCAAAAACCCGAACAAACAGAAAAGTCAGTGACTCGTTGGATTAATCAGAAAATGGAAATTACAGGGCAAATTGACAGTCTGCTATTCAGGGGAGCAGGCAAATACAGAGGATCATAGCTGACATCAACCCAAAGCAGAAACCACTGAGTCATAATCTGGTAGAAATATTTAATTTTAATTTTGATAAAGTGCTGTAGGCTAAGGGTGAAAAGGACAACATTCTGAAGGCCTGCAGTCTTCAGTGGAGACCCCATACTTTAGTGGGCTTTCTAAGTATCCTACTACGTTCTCATGGTGAAAAGTCCAAAAAACAAAAAGGCATTTCATACCTTTGGAAGTGGGAGAGAATAAATAATAACTTTGAAATACTCCCAAAGCATTCTCCATAACAAAGGCCTACTCTCCAGGGGAAACACTTTACCCAGACTTATCTGACCTATGAGGCCAGAGCCCTTCACAGGGGTGGGGAACGCCCAGTCTGCAGGCCGTATAAGACCTGAGAAATCATTTGGTCTGTCCCTGCCAAGGCATTGGGGGTGAGTTAATTAAATGTTTGACCAAATATAGCAGGCTAATTTTTAAGTTGATAATTTTGTATGGCCCGCGAATGATGCTATAAATATGCAAATGGCCCTTGGCAGGGAAAAGATTCTCCGCCCCTGCACTAGAGATGGGCATTTACCCATGACCAAGCTAGTCTAGCCTTCCTGTCTCACCCGGGGTCGGGAAGCTAAGAGACTCTTGTGAAGGTCACAGGCTCACTAAATCACTGAGATGTAATCAGAAGGTTGTAAAAGCTTTTCATCCGCACACCTAATCAACACATCAACAGAGATCCAGCATAATTATAATGGACTGTAGCTAAAAGAGATATCAGGTAAAAACTCTATTTAAAATGTTCTTAGACAAACCCAGAGGCAAGAGTAGAGACAAAAGTAAGTACGGTTGAGGAATGTGAAGCATCTAAGTCACTAGTAAATATAACACAGCCCAACTATAACCAGATTAGCATGAAACTGAAGTAAAGGCTTGTTAACTTCAAACACTATTAACTGATGCATAGTATTTGGCTTTCAGTAAAAAATTACAAAGCAGGCTGTCAGAAAATGCCATGCAAACATTCAGAACCAAGCTCTGATATGACACAGATTTGGAATTTTCAGATGAGAAATTTAAAATAATTATTAATAAAAATTAATAAATAAAATGTGCCAATTTCTTACAAGTCACAAACTACCAAAATGCACACAAAAAGAAATATATATCCTAAATAGCCTATCTTTATTAAATAAGGTGAATCAGTAACAAGTAACCTTTTAAAAAATCACCAGACTCAAATAATATCACTGGGGAATTCTACCACATATTTATGGAAGTCTTGATACTGACTCTATACGTTCCAGAGAGAACACTTCCTAACCCACTTTATGTGGTCAGCATTACCTTACCTCTCTAATCAGATAACCAGTATAAGAATGGAAAACAACAGACAAATATCTCTAATGAATACATATTTTAAAATCCTTAATAAGACAACAAAAAATATACAAAAAGAATTGCAAACGATGGCCAAGTGAAATTTTTCCATGTATGAAAGGTTGAATTAACATTTGAAAATTAATAATTGTAACCCACTAAATTGACAGGCTAAAGAAGATACTTCATATGATCATATAAATTGAGACAGAATATGCATTTGAAAGAATTGAACACCCATTCATGATTGAAATAAAAAACTTCTTAGTAAACTAGGAATAGAGAGAAACTCTACTTGATAAAGTATATCTACAAAGAAATCCTGCAGGTAACATCACACTTTATGCTAAGAAATTGTACATTTTACCTCTAAGATCAGAAATAAGACAAGGATATTCTCTCTGCACTCCTATTCAATATTGTATTGGAAATCCAAACTACTAAAATATGGCAAGAAAAGTAAATTAAAACCATATAAGATGGAAAGAAAGAAAAACACTGTCTGACTATCTACACACTTACAAAAAAAATCTAGACATAGTCTTAAACTTGGCACTAAAACTAATTCAAAATGAAAAAATAAACACAGACTAGAAAACTTTTACAAAATATTATCTGGATTTGGTAATGAGTTTTTAAATACAACAACAAAATTACAGACTTAAAACTGATTTTGGACTTTATTAAAATTAAAAACTTCTGTTCTGCAAACAAACAAAATAACTCAATGGAATGAAAAAACAAGCCACCTACTTGGAAAAAATATTTGTAAAACACCTAGCTGAAAAAGAACTGGCATTCTAAATGTACAAATAATTCTTAAAACTCCACAGTAATAAAACAACCCTCATGAAATTATGCACAAAAGAACTAAACACACAGCTCATCAAATATATATTCACTAGAGGCCCAGTGCATGGATTCATGTACTGGTGGGGTCCCTCAGCCTGGCTTGCACCCTCTCACAATCTGGGATCCCTCAGGGGGTGTCGGAGAGCTGCTTTCATCCAGATCCCTGCAGGCCAGGCCGAGGGACCCACTGGTGTATGAATCTGTGCACTGAGCTTCTGGTATGCATATAAGATCTTTGGTTAATCTCTCCCCAACCTCCCCCACTTCCCTCTGAGATTCATCAGCCTGTTCTGTGTATCCATGCCTATGATTCCCGCTCCTGTGTTGAGTGTCTTCCCTGTGCTGGTCAGTGCACATCATAGCTACCAACCAATCAGCTGGCTTTTATATATATAGATGGGGACAAATAAGCATATGAAAGAGTCTCAACATAATTTGTTATTAAGGTATTGCCAATTAAAACAGCAATGCAATACTATAGCACATCTATTAGAATGGCTAAACTACAAACACAAGCAGACAAAAACAACAACAAAAACCTTGGCAATAGTAAATTCTTCCAAGAGTGATAGCGACAGGAACTCTCATTTAATGCTGGTGGGAATGTATCACTTTGGAGTACAGTGTAGCAGGCATTTTTTACAGTTATTTTAATGTTCTACAATGCAACAATTGGTATTTACCCAAGTTATATGAAAATGTATGTTCACACAAATATCTGCATTCTAATGTTTAATATCAGCTTTATTTTTAACCACCAAAACCTGAACACAGCCAAGTAGTCTTTCAACAGGTAAAAAGGAAGACTGGTCTCTGGTCAGCAGCAATCAATATAGGTTTATTTATAGACTGGGAATATCCCCAACAAAATGGGAATGATTTCCAGTTGTTGGGGGGAAGCTCCAAAAGTCTAAATTCAGGATGGATTCTGAAGAACTGACATGGAGCCTTATTCAAATTCATAAGAGCTTTGCTAGGAGAACCTTAAACACAGGGGCAAAGCAGGTGCTGCTGCCAGTAGTGGCCCCAGGGAAAATAATCCACACCCTCACCAGACAGAGTCTCCTTTTTATGAGGGTTTATAGTAGAACTATAAGGTGGGCAGTCATTAGGCCACCAGAAAAAACAATGCACTGCTAAACTAAGAGATACCATCAGCGAGTCATCACACTCTATACATTCATCAACCTCCTTGCTGGGGCCTGGTGTTTATCTTTGGGCAGCACTTGGCTTTCTGGGTAGTCAGCCAAACCTGAGGCTACAGACAGTTAAATGGGAGTCCAACGTTTGCCAGAACCTTTGCTGCTGGTGACATATTCAATCTCTAAAGTGAGTTCCCCTGCCCATGTCCATCCGTTATCTACTTTTCCTAAAATAATGTTTTTAAACAAAAATCACCACGAAGTTTCATTGACTACTTATTCTGATAAAAGAGTAAAGCAAGTGAAATGTATCTGTCTTGAGAATTACCCAGAGAATATTCTGGATCAGTTGCTATTCGGAGAACCATGGGAATGCATGTTTATTAAAACGATAGCTTAAGTGAAAACAGAACAAGAGATTTCCAAATTGCCTTGTTTTATACAAGAGAAAGATTCCTTTGTATTTATGAGGCCGTTGTTCCAGGATGGTTTGTTGAGTTTAATCCCCATGGCGTATAGAATCCACCACTTTGCAAGCTCTACCCCCTCCCTCCTTTCTCCTGGGACTATTTTGTAGATTATAGCTTCTGCACACACATGGATCCCCAGTGGCCTGCTGCAGCTAATATAGTTCCCCAAATGCATAATGACTCCCAAGTTGCAGCTTAAATAGCGGAAAATTATAATGAATAATGGAGAGTTAAAATACCCTGGATTCCCTGGCTTCGGGCGGAGCTGGGGGCTGGCTCTCTAGTGATATCAGATGAAATGCAAGCAACATCAGCTTCAGACTTGTTCCCCACAGCTTTTCAGCATAGAAACAAATCCCAGCGACAGACACTGAAAAGCCAAAGGGATTTTTTTCACTCATCTCCTTTGTACCTGATTTGCAAATACCATCATTCTGACAATGTCTTTGTCATAAATGGAAATCATAGAAGTGCTTTTACAATGCAAAGCAGTGTGGGGAGGTCTTTATAGTCTCAATATGTAAAGGCCTACATCTTCTCACTAGACAAACAATGGAATTATCTATATATTATATTGGCCTGAATTGTTTCCAAAAATATTGTCAGGATCACTCTGGCTGCTTAGAGATGCTAAACAGACCGGTAGCTATGAGATCCCTCAAGTGCAGACAATTGGAAATTCCTAATTCCCTGCTGTTCTCAGCAGCGTTGGCTGATAATGTTGGCAATGTTACATCAAAGCCACGGAAACACCATGTGACTTGCAGAAAAGCGTCCTCAAAACAAATAAGGAAATATGACTCTGGCAATGTAGAGGTTAAGAAAGGAAAAGAGAGTTTGCCTGAAGGGGCTACATTTGGGTAGAAAATAGGTCTGTCTTTCAACACAGCATTGCTATAGGTGAATATTGTTTCTTATGAATCACTAGCTTCATTGTGCCCACATCAGACCCAATCAGCACCTGCCTGCCTCTGAAATTGCATCTCATTATCATAGGTATCTATCTATATCCAGTACTTTATTTTTATTTTATTTTTTAATCCTCCCAAGGAAATTTTTCCATAGATTTTACAGAGAGTGGAAAGAGAGGGGGAAAGACAGAGAGAAATATCAATGTGAGAGAAACACATCGATTGGCTGCTTCCTGCATGTGCCCCAACCAGGGCTCAGGCAGGGGAGGATCCTGCAAATGACATACATGCCCTTGACTAGAATCAAATCCAGTACCCTTCGGTCCACAGGCCGACACTCTATCCACTGAGCTAAACCAGATAGAGCATATATATCCAGTACTTTAAACTGAACGAACCATCTCACAAATCTTTACCCTCACCTTGACCCCTCTTATCATTGGCTTGTCCAGTCTCTGACTTTGTGTTATGTTCTTGAATCTTCTTGGTCTTCATTTTTCCTATTAATTGATATTTTTTATTGTGTTGTATTCCTTAAGATGATTATGTATTTTGGCATTTGTACTTTTAACATTTTAAAATAAAATTAAATAATAAAAATGTTTAAAATAAATGATCCATTAACAGTAAAATGTTATCTCCTACAACTATCATTTTTTTAAATCAGATTCCAACTTCCAACTGCCAAAGCAAATAATTACTATTATTTTTTATTCATTCAAAAGATTATTTTCTATTTACATAAGAAAATATGAATGTCTATTTCTTTCCTTCTTTTATTATATAACTGGTTGTACACCACAGCACTACTCTACACCTTGCCTTTGGGCCAGCCCCATTAAGAATAATCTCCTCTTGATTAACTTAAACTCAGATAATTAGGGCCTCAATTATATCTGTAAATATCCTTTAATCATTGACTTACAATTTGAAATAATCATAGGAGTGACAACTCATCACTTTTTAAAAAATATATTTTTATTGTTTTCAGAGACAGAAAGGGATAGAGAGATGGAAATATCAACTATGAGAAAGAATTATTGTTAGGCTGCCTCCTGACACTGGGGTTCGGGCCTACAACCCGGGCATATGCTCTGAGGAGGAATTGAACTGTGACCTCCTGCTTCACATGTCAATGCTCAAACGCTGAGCCACACCAGCCAAGCAACAGCCCATCACTTTTACAGCATTTATTGGTTAAGGAGCAAGTTATAGGTCCAGCCTACACTCAGAAGTGTATGTTAATATCAGTGGGGGAAAAAAAAAAGAAGTGTTTGTTGTTAGGTATCTCCTTAAAATATCACAAAAATATTCCCTAAAGTGAAATTGTGGGGTCAATTGCAGTTTTAAAAGACATTGACAGAAGGCTCTCCAAAGAGAATTACACTTTCAAAGATAGCTACATGGTTTTCTTAAAGTAAGACCTGTACTGTGGCTTCCAGCAGGCTTTCTATATCAGGAAATGCCTTTGGAACCTTGAGTCACCATGCAAGCAGTGAACCTACCCTGTCAGCATCTTGGTGGTGTCAACCAATGGTAGCTAGCTCCAATTAATGGTCAACAGAAACCCCGTTTGGTATGCAGTGAAAAAAAATGTTATTCAGTTCAAACAGCTCAATTGTGACACAGCACAACTGTGAATAGCATGGCTGTAAGGTGTCTCTGGGGCAAGGCCCTCCCCTGCTATACATCTCTACTCAGCTCTACTCTGCTCTGCTCCACACCAGCTACTCTGCGCCACTCTGGTGAGATGTCCTCAGCCGTTCAGCTCCAGCCAGAGAAACCCAGGCTCCAGTCTTCCCTGGAAAGGAAAAGCATGCTTTTCAAGCCTAAAGGGAGTTGACTTATATACAGAGAAGATCATGGCACTTGTCCATTATTGGTCCATCTTCATGCAAATGAGGGCTCCAAATCCTCACAGTGTGATTGGTCCCAGAAGCACTCTTCTGATAGGTCAAAATGGAGCTTCTGTGATTGGTCAGTGAAGATACTAATGGGAATATATCTGAACAACTTTGACTAGAGAGGAAATCTCAGGCTTACTGATTGAAGTACAATTCCAGGAACTCCTGTATAAGGGCCGGCTCAGCTAGCAGGAGCACAGGATAGGCAGGCAGCTCAGTGAAAGATTCTCCCGAAGTGTGGC
>NW_006296798.1:315795-319438 GCF_000327345.1 Myotis davidii | reverse complement strand
GAATTTCGTGCATCAGGCCTCTTGTGATAATAAATAATAATAATAATAATAATAATAATAATAAATCATTTTTTATTTGTTCCTACCACTAATAGAAATGTGTTTATGGTTGTATCTATATATTACTAGTTTTTAAAGAATGCCCCATCCTAAAAATATGACAGCCACCAAAATTCTGGAAATATTTATTTTGAATGGTCAGGATATACACTGTACTGACCAAATATACCTGCAAGAACCATATTCAGATTTTCCTAACTGATCCATAGCCTTGGATTACTTATGTATTTTTTAATATTAAATTTCTTATATTCAAATGTTATCAAATGTATAAGAAAATTCCTTATCCCTGTTAAGAGTGTACATCTTTAAGGTGCTCCTTTATGAAAGACATTAAATCCTACAGTGAACTGAGGACTCTCAAAGAGTACCGTGTGATATTTCAATATTACACATTAATCAAGAAGAAATAATTTCTCCTTTCCTTTTTTCCCAGGACTTAATATGTATTTTTTTTAAAGAACCATTATATTTGCTTAGAGTATTAAACATGTGGCATATGGAGAATATTTAAAATTCATGAGTATTCTATGTACATCAAATGCAGGAATAATGTTTTATATTTTAAGATATTTTCTGTGCCAGGTTGCAGGAAAAAAAAAATTATGAAATTCAGTACCTAATATCCTGGTATTACTTTGGGGAACTCATCTATTATACCCCATATAAATAAAGATGACAAAAAAGATAAAGGAGGGATTTAGATGCAAATAACTACATGTGTTTAATGAAGACATTAACCCCATTGTGAGGTACCATGAGGATTTCATGTAATCTACCCTCAGGTAAGGTTTTTAAAATTATACACGGGCAATAATTTCTATCGTTTTTTCTCAAAATGTTTATGGAAACAAGGTTCCCTAGTTCCTTTAGGAGTGGAAAACAATCATTTACAATCCTACTTTTCAGCTATTAAAAAACATCTAAAGTATATCCCTTCCATCGCAGAATAAATTTTTCACCTAATTAGCCATTAGTAGCTAATATCAACTCTATGTTAACACCATATTTGTCTCCATTTCCTTCCTCCTGCTAAATATTCTCTGTATTTTCTCCTGCAGGCTTCACTTACCTACCTCCATTAAATAATATGTTAATGTTTAATGAATGCCTAATTTGTGCCAGGAACTGTTTAACTACTGGAAATATAGCAATCATTCTCTTTCCACCTTTGGAAATCTCAATCCTTCTGAAGGTTAGTAATCAGAGTGAGTCATTCCTGTTGGTTAAAGTGGGATCTACAAAAAACATAGTGAGCTAATATGTTTAGCAGGCATCTCTGCCACACACAGAATAAAATATTTATTTCTAGCAGTTTGAAGCTAATTTGATTAACAAGACATCAAACTATGATTACCAAGACAGTATAATTTTATGCCCTTGCATTTAAATATCAGTTTAAATTTACTGGGAAACATCAGTCAGGGAAATGAATTCTTTATGGCCACCCAGGAAATGACTCTTACATGCATTTCTGCATGCCCACACCTAGAGTCATCCTGACATTTAGGATCAAGTCATTCTTCTGATTATGTAACTCTTACCTTAAACGTCCCCGCTATAATTTTTGAACTCTGCTTTGTTCCTTAGAATTTTGTTCTTGATTCCTTGACGTCCCTAACATACCAGTTTATTTGTTTTCTTTGCCTGGGTCTCTATCTTGGCAATTTTCACAGTGTCTCCGGTTCCTCTAGAACTGGGGTCTGAACACTGTTAGATTTTTTAAACCCCTTTCTGGCTCCTCTGTATTTCCTATCTTTTCTATAGAAGATGCTTTCCTTAAAATGCTAAAGGAAGGGCAGTGAAACCTGTCACCCTAGCAGTAAACGCATATTCTGAGCAACGGCAGGACTCTCCTGGTCCAAGCCATTAGAGATCCCCTAGGAGTTGGGGAGAGGTAGGATTACTGAGAAGGCCTCACTCCAAAGATTCAGGAACAACGTAACAGCTGATTAAAACCGAGGCCAAAACCAGAAGAGAGAATACTGCCCTCCCCCAACACCTGGCTTGCAACTGTCAATCAACAAGTAATAGCAGTCTACTGTTGGGGGTAAAACAAGAGAATGGAAAGAGTACATCTGTGAGTTCAAGGTTCAGAGAAAAATCGTAGAACAGACACTGAAGAAAAGCTTCAGTCCAAATGGTTGGTCCCCACACTACATAGATAATGCTAGAGGACCTAGTTACTGTGTATTGACAGTAACAATGGTAACAACTAAACCCAAACCCAAACCGGACAAAACACCTGATTCAATGGACTTAACTTTACTCCACATAAAGGCCTAAGGTAAAAAAAGGTGCCCATTTTCTGGCAGGAATATTATTGTTTATCTGGCAGAAATATTGTTTATCTGGCAGGAATATTGCTTATTGGCCCCACCCAAGATGTCTGGCAAGCACCAGAAACAAGAAGTAAAATAATGTACTGCCAGAGGAAAGTCAAATCCCCAAAACAGATTGTGATATGACCCAGAAGTAGGAATATCTGAACAGGGGGCTGAGGATGATTGTGATTAACACATTAAATGTTCTACTGGTAAAGGATGACATCATGGATGAACATAAAAAGTTCAGCAGAGATATGAAAGGAGAAGAGAGAAGAGGTCAAAATAATTATTTTAGACATATGGCTGAGAAAGCAATATGTAAGATACAAAAAGCTGAAGAACATCAAATAGAATAAGTACCAAATAAATAAGTATATAAGTATAAAATACGTAAAAGAACGAGAAAATAAAACTATGTCAAATTCAAATGGCTGAAAATAATAAAGAAAATCTTATCTTGAAGTTGCCAGCAAATAAAGGACACATTACCTATATAGAATCAAAGGACACAATGCTGTCATTCTTTTAAAGTACCAAAACAGAAATCTCTTTTCCAGAATTCTACAGCCAGTGAAAATACCTTTCAAAATACAAAAAATAAGATTTTTTTTCAGACAAACTAAAACTGACAGAATTCTTTGTTAGTACATTTGCATAATAAGTAATATTAAAGTAAATTTTTAAATGTTTTAATTGATTCTAGTGGGGTGACATCCTATATAATAAAAGCCTAATATGCTAAGTGTCTGGTAGTCTGGTCAGCCTTTCAACCAATCAAAGCATAATATGTTAATGATATGCTAAGGCCACTCAATCGTTCACTATGACGTGCACTGGCCACCAGCGGGCAGACTCTCTGACCAGTAGGTTAGCTTGCTGCTGGGATCTGGCCGATCGAGACTGAGAGAGACAGGCTGGACACACCTTGGAGCCCTCCCACGGTCCCTCCCTGGCTGGCCAACCTCCAGCCTTTCTGCAGGGACTGCCAGCTCCACTCCACAGTGACTGCCAAGCAGGCCATGCTAAGTGCTGCCTGCGGGCCACACTTGCCTGCTCCCTGGTCGCTGCAGCAACGGCCAAGCAGGCCGTGCTGGGAGCTGCCTCCTACCTGCTGCCAGTCTTCAAGGAGGCAATGAGGTTAATTTGCATACTCACTCTGATTGGCTGGTGAACATAGCAGAGGGACAGTTAATTTACATGTTTCTCTTTTATTATATGATATATATATATATATTCATACCTATTATAATAAAAGC
>NW_006296798.1:311729-315705 GCF_000327345.1 Myotis davidii | reverse complement strand
TGTTATACTTTATATATATATGTACTTTGCATACACATTATAAGTCTCCTATCTCTGGTATTTTGTTGTGTAGACAGTGGATCTAAAAAGCAAAAAGCCTGAATTAAATAATAGCCTCAATATTTTTTATTGTGATTTGGTGGCAGTTCTCTCTGACTCTCTGTTTCTAAAACCAAAATAATATCTACCTCAAAGACTTTTTCTTTGATTAAACAGATAATAAAATATGTAAAGTGCCAGAAATAATTTCTGTTACGTTGCAAACACAAATTGTTTCCCTCCTTTAATTGATTACTATTAAATTAATAAATATGTCAAACACTGTGCCTGACACATGGTAAGCACACTATGTTATTATTATTACATTCTTTAGCTTCCTGTGTTTTTCCTACTTACCCCTCCTATGGAGGTGATTTTGAACAGTATGAACTAAACTAAGTTAAAATTTATAATTTTGTTATTAAACTTATAAATATATTTTTATAATTGATGTTATTAACCAATGTTACAATAAAATTAATTTTTTAAATGTGCACATATTTATCCTGCAATATCTTAATGAGAAATCTCAAATATATTTACAATTAAAAGTTATAAATCTCATCTTCGCTGGAGCTTCAGACGCCTGCTTGCCTTCCACATCAGTTGCTGCTGGAGCGCACCTTCTGTAACCACACAAGAGGGGGAGTACAAATGGCCTTGCTGTTTACTAACCACAAATCTGCTGACATGAGGAGGTAATTGGAGAATAATGAACATTCCTTTAAGGTACAGGCTGAGTCTACTGTAAATTCTTCCTTTAAGTTTACTCATCTATCAAATAGAACAGAAGGTTTTCACCTTATCTTCAGGAAATTGCTGCCAAGTGGATATATTGATTTAGCTGGCCATTTAATGGGCTGGATGTCTATTATATTTTACCACATTGGTAAATGGGGTTTATTTAATCCCTTCCTCAGTTTAAAAGGTTTCAGCATTGATAAAATCTGCAAAGACAGATTGCAATAAATCGCACTCTTTTAATGGAATTACTAGAGAGAATGAAATGCCAAAGAAAGATGCTTACCCCAAAGTGTAAATTGCCTAAGGATGTCTCTACTTCACATATATTTGGTAAGCAATGCTGTTGACAAGTTCAATTATTTAACCCTTGTAAATAGAGCTTCTCTTTCAAAATATTGTTTTCCTATGTCAAAGTCATTTGCTTGCAATGAAAGAGAAAAGTTTGAAAACTTTACCATCCACTGGGTTGATTTATTCATATATTGTAATAATGCAAGCAAGGTCAAATTTAACTTTATACCTGGGGCCCACCTCACTTCTCTCCATGAAAAGCAAGCGATTTCAAACTACCCCTTCCTGCTTGCTTCCCATCTGACCATCATATATATCATTGCTATTCTAAACAGTTATCCTATATAATAAAGAGGTAATATGCAAATTGACCCCCAAGCCCTCACAAGATGGCTGCCTATGACCAGGCCAGCAGGGGGTTTAGTGAGGAACGACCAAACAACTGAACAGGAGGCTGTGTGGGGCAACCAGGCTGGCAGGGGGGTCGTGAGGGGCAACCAGGCCAGCAGGAGGGGCAGTAGGGGGTGACCTGGCCAGCATGCAGAGGCAGTGAGGGGCAATCAGGCTGGCAGGGGGGTCAGTTGGGGGGACCAGGCAGGCAGGCAGGTGAATGATTAGGGCCAGTTGTCCACAATTGTGAGAGAGATGTCCAGCTGCTGGTTTAGACCCATCCCTGGGATCGGGCCTAAACCGGCAGCTGGACATCCCCTGAGGAGTCGTGGATTGGAGAGGGTGGAGTCTGGGCTGAGAGGGAACCCCCGCCACCCCCACTCCAGAACGAATTTCATGCAACAGGCCTCTAGTTTTATATATAATTGTTTCATAGGTATATTTGTTCAACATATTTCTTATCTTGCCAATCTCTTAGAAATGATTAAATCATACTCCTCATCTGGCTTCCAAAGAGATTACATGCAAAATAACAGGTTACTAAATAAAATTAACAAAGTTTGCTTTTTCAAAAGAATAATTCAAGCTTACAACAATCTAAGGAAAAAAATATAAAACTCTAGCAGAGAACATTGAAATAGTAAAAAAATATATACAAGTCAGAAAAATTAACCATTGTTTTAATTTCATAAATATTCATGAGATCATGCTATGTATACAATTTTACCTTTTGCTTTGACTCAGCTTATCATAAACATTTCACCAAAACTTTAAAAAATCACTTTTATGGCCGAAACCGGTTTGACTCAGTGGATAGAGCGTCGGCCTACGGACTGAAAGGTCCCAGGTTCGATTCCGGTCAAGGGCATGTACCTGGGTTGCAGGCACTTCCCCAGTGGGGGATGTGCAAGAGGCAGCTGATCGATGTTTCTCTCTCATCGATGTTTCTAACTCTCTATCTCTCTCCCTTCCTCTCTGTAAAAAATCAATAAAATATATTTTTAAAAAATCACTTTTATGACTGAATAACAGTTCATTTAGTGTATGCATCATCATATTTTTGCATACCAACCTTTTTATTTTTGAATTTCTCCTCTCATAAGAAATGCCAGAGATAGTATTTAAATTTGAGATTCCCCATTAAGATATTATGTGATCAAATGTGTACATATTAAAAATTTAATAAAAATTAAATTTATTACAGTAACATTGGTTAATAACATTATATAAGTTTCAAGCATATAATCCTATAATACGTCATCTAAATGTTGGATTGTGTTTACCATCCAAAGTTTAGTGTCCTTCCATAACCACATATTTCAGCCCCTTTGCCCTCTTTGTTCTCCCTGACATACTTCCCCGCTGATAACCACCATACTGTTGCTGTCTTTGTCTATGAGTTTATTTATTTTGTTCTTTTATTGTTTGCTGTTTTATATCTCACATATATGTAAAATCAAACGGTTCTTGCCCTTACCTGTCTGACTCTTTCGCTTAACATACTATCAAGATTCATCCCCGGTGTTATAAACAGCAGTATTTCATCCTTTTGTGGCTTGTAGTGTTCCATTGTACATATCTGTGTATCACATTCTCTTTATCCAATCATCCAGAGAAGGACATTTAGGTTGTTCCTGTGTCTTGGCTACTCTGAATAATGATGCAATGATTATAGGGGTATATATCTTTACAAATACATGCTCTGATACTTTTTGTGTAGATACCCAGAAGAGGGAGTGTTGGGTAATATGGTAGCTCAAATCTTAAGTTTTGAGGAACCTCCACACTGTTTTCCATAGTGGCTCTACCTATTGACATACCCACCTACAGTGAAGGAGGGTTCTTTTTTCTCCACATCCTCCCTGACACTTGTTTTTTTCCTGTGTCAACAAACACAAGTGTTATCTTACTGTGGTTTAAATTTGGATTTCCCTTATAGCTAGTGACGTTGAGCATCTTTCCACGTGTCTGCCGACCATTTCCTTATCTTCTTGGAAAATGTGTCTGGGTAGGTCCTCTGACTATTTTTAATTGGATTGTGTGTTGTTGTTTTTTTGTTTTTTGTTGTTGTTATTCAGTTGTACGAGTTTTTAATATCCATAATAATCTATAATAATAAAAGCATGATATGCTAATTAGTAGACAACATCCTTCCGGATGTCCTTCTGGACGACCTTCTGGATGAAGCCAGGGCTGCAGCCGTGGGATCAAGGCAGCCGCTGCGGCTGTGAAGGCCTATTCTTGCACAAATTTCATGCATCGGGCCTCTAGTATTTTATATATTAGCCTTCTATTGGAGGTATCATTTGCAAATGGCTTATTCCATTAAATTGGTTGCCTTTTTGTTTTGTTGATGGCTTATTTTGCTTTGCAGAAGCTTTTTAGGTTGGTATGGTCACATTTGGTTATTTTTGTTTTAACTTCTGGTGCCTTTGAGATCAAGTTCACAAAAATGCTCTGAGACCAAGATCCATAAGTTTAGAGCCTATGTTTTCCTTTATAATATTTATTA
>NW_006296798.1:308976-311423 GCF_000327345.1 Myotis davidii | reverse complement strand
TGTGATTTTATATTCTGCAACCTTACTGTTTTTATTATTTCAAATGATCCTTTGGTAGAGTCTTTAGAGTATACCTTCTATATATAGACTTATGCCCTTCTTCATTTCCAATTTGGATGCCTTTTATTTTTTTATTTTTTATCTTGCTTGATTGCCCTGGCTAGGTCTTCCAGTACCAAGTTGAATAACAGTGTCAAGAGTGGGCATCCTTGACTGATTCCTGATCTTAGAAAAAAGCTTTTAGTTTTTCACCATTGATTATGATATTAGTCGAGGGTTTGTCATATAGCATGTATATATTTTTAAAGCTGTTGATACATATTGCCAAATGGTTTCCAAAATAACTGTAAAGCATACAAAATCACATCTGGAATTCTAAAATCCAACATGCAATGAAACATGAAAGTCTTTTCATAACTCATTTACTGACAAAAACCTTACCTACCTTTACTCATTGAGTTTCAAAAGGTGATCTGATATGATACAATGTCAAATGTCATTGACTTCCACCCAAACTATTAAGAACACACCTGCAGTTGAACAAGTTGGGCTTACTACACAGTGTAGAGTAGGAAAGCAAAGTAGAGTACTAAAGGGACCAAAATATTATCTTAGTATGAGGTTATTAGAAAGAACCTACTATAACTTTTGGGCTTTGCTTGGGTGATGCTGGAAAACGTCTAAGAAAGTGGGGTTAGCTCTAGATTGAATACTGACAAAAAGTAGGGACAATTCTTTGGTTGGATATCTCAATACATATTGTATATGAAAAGAGAAGACTAGAATGAAAATAAAGCTTTGTTAATAAACAGCCATTCAGTTTAGCTCAGAAAGTGAATGTTTGGCAATGTTTCTATGTGTGCTTAGACAAAATTATGAAGTAGCCATGTTTTACCCCCATTTCTCAGGAAATGACAGTAACCTTGGCTGAGGGTGGTGTTCTGTGAGACTGTTTATTTAATAATTTAATAAACAGGAGAGTAACATGGTTCTGCTGTGAATGCCACGGCAGCTGCTGGATGTGAAAGACTGCTTTTGTTTTATGGTCTCAGAGGCTAATTATATATTTTATTATTCTAGGTTATGAAATACTTATCCACTGCAGAAATAATAGTGTTTATTATGGGTGCTGAAAATTGTGTTGACTTCCTAACATCTGAAAAAAAATGAATTAGTGTCTACATTTATGCCCATCTTTTTAAGATAAGGGTGATTGGACCTGTAGCATTTTATAATTGTGTGTACAAATGAACTAGAAGGGCCATTTCATTTTATACTTCTCAGCATGAGTACCTTCATTGATAGAAAGCTTATTGTATTGCATAAGTGGATTGATGTGCACAATTCCTAACTAGATGCTCCAAATGTGAAGCTCTAATATTTGAATCCAGTGTGATAGAAGGTACAGTCTACAGGCATTGCTGCTCCTTGGTCTCCACTCAGTTCATGAATCATGCCTGCTGTCACTCTCTATGGTGGCCAAACCCACCCACTGTCATTTCACTCAGCTCTCTAAGTTCTACAGTGATAGTTTAAAGGAAATAGATGGACATAGAGAAAAGGTTATGAAGAGTGTTAACCAGGAGACTGGACTTTAGCTGTCTCAGAAAGTAGATACTGTCCAAGAGGGGGTCAATTTCTTTGCTTTGTTTCTTAGAGATGCTCCAAGTCCAGAGCTTTGGAGGAGAAATTAAACCACTTCTTATTCACGCATGTGTCTTCAAGCTTACTTTGTATCAGAGAGTGACAATAATTTGCACTGAACCAACATTCATATTATTTAACATATTAAACATATGTTAATCTGCTATTTAATCAATGCATGTTATTTACTGAAATGAAATCAAGAAAGAATTTCGTTTTTCTATATACCAACAATGAGCAATCAGAAAAGGAAATTAAGCAAACAATTTGATTTATAATAGTATCAAAATAATATAATATGTAGGAATACATTTTACTAAGGAAGAGCAAGCATTACTCATTGAAAACTAAAAGCAGTGCTGGAAGAAATTAAACCAGGCCTAATTAAGTGGAATTTTTCATGGACTGGAAGAGTTGATATTAAATCAGCACTAATTCTCAAGTTGATTTTCAGATTCAATGCAATTTCTATAATCATTCCTATGATCCTAGACCTGATTCTAAAATTCACATGTAATCACAAGACACCGCACATAATCAAAACATTCTTTAAAAAGTTGGAGAACCTCATCCAATATCAAATCTTACTATCAAACTGCATATATAAATATTAACTTTAAATGGGTCAATAAATACCTAAGTTAAAACTATAAAACTCTCAGAAGAAAACATAGGAATACATTTTCATGACCTTAGATTTGGCAATGGATTCTTAGAAAGCACAAATTAAACACACACACACACACACACACACACACACACACACACACAAATAAACATATATATAAGACAAAATACAAAGA
>NW_006296798.1:308235-308812 GCF_000327345.1 Myotis davidii | reverse complement strand
AGTAGGGGGCGTGCAGGAGGCAGCTGATCGATGATTCTCTCTCATCATTGTTTCTAACTGTCTCTCTCACTTCATCTCTGTAAAATATATATATATTTTTTTTAAAAAAAAGAAAAAAACAACCTAAAAATGGGGCAAAATATTTTCAAATCAATATATCTGAGGAAGATATATCTAGAATATACATACGTATGTACTTATAAGTCACAGAAAATGGGCAATAAAAAGGGCCATATAAAAATTAGGTGAAGTACTTGCTTGAATGGACATTTTTCTGAAGAAAATGTAAAATTGGCAAACCAGTACACGAAAAGATACTCAATACCATTAACCATTAGGCAAATACGAGTCAAAATTGAAATCAAAATCAGATACCTTTTCAACTTCACTATAATTTATACAGTTTTTTTATTAATTAAAATTTTTTCAAGATATAAAATATTAGTGGGAATTTAAAATGGTGCAGCTACTGTGTTATATAGTTTAGGAGTTTTTTTAAAAAAAATTAAACATAGGACCCAGCAACTCCACTCCTAGTTATGTACTCAGAAGAATTGGGTCTAGTGTTCAAATATAA
>NW_006296798.1:307252-307638 GCF_000327345.1 Myotis davidii | reverse complement strand
AAGAAAACATAGGAATACATTTTCATGACCTTAGATTTGGCAATGGATTCTTAGAAAGCACAAATTAAACACACACACACACACACACACACACACACACACACACACAAATAAACATATATATAAGACAAAATTCAAAGATTGAAACTTTAAACATCAAAGAACACTATCAAAAAAGGAAAAAGAGCTCTAGCCTGTTTGGCTCACTGGATAGAGCGTTGGCCTGGGGACTGAAGAGTCCCGGGTTCGATTCTGGTCAAGAGCATGTACCTTGGTTGCAGGCACATCCCCAGTAGGGGGCGTGCAGGAGGCAGCTGATCGATGATTCTCTCTCATCATTGTTTCTAACTGTCTCTCTCACTTCATCTCTGTAAAATATATATATA
>NW_006296798.1:303389-307240 GCF_000327345.1 Myotis davidii | reverse complement strand
AGTGGGAATTTAAAATGGTGCAGCTACTGTGTAATATAGTTTAGGAGTTTTTAAAAAAAATTAAACAGAGGACCCAGCAACTCCACTCCTAGTTATGTACTCAGAAGAATTGGGTCTAGTGTTCAAATATAACTTGCATATGAGTGTTTGCAGCAGCACTATTCAGAATAGCCAAAAGGTGGAAAAATCATCTATATGTCCATCAATTGAAGAATGGATAAGCAAAATTATAAATATTTATACGTATAAATATACATTTATATCTATAAATATTTATAATTGTATATAGTTTTATATATAGTTATATCTAGGTATCTATCTATTCAGTAGGAAATAATTTCACCACAGGAAGGAATGAAGTACTGTTACATGATAAAAGCAAGAAGCCAAACACAAAAAGCCTTCCGTGCCAGATTTCATGTGTGTGATTGCCAGGAAGAGGCAAACCCATAAGTACAATGGTCAGGTTAACGTTTGTCAGGCACAGTGGGGAGGAGGGAATGAGGGTAACTGCTTACTGGGAGCAGGAATTTCTTTGGGTGTAAAGAATATATTTTGGAACAAGACAGTTGTATGGTTGCACAATATTATGGATGTGCTATATGCCACTGATTTGTACACTAAAAAATGCTTAAAATGAGAAATTTTATGTTATGTGTATTTTTTTTTGTTATTTGTATTTTACCACAATGAAAACGTTTGTTTTGAATGGCCTTGAAGTAATCTTTTTGCTAGGGAAATTTTTTTTATCTCTCACAGGTGCTAATTTAATTTTAGGTTATATCTATTAAGTTTATCTATTTGATAAACTTCTTTGAGTTTATCAAATGCAACAAATAGCATTTTGTTTTATGATTTTGCTGCCTCCTAAACCAAGTCTTGGAATATTACATTGCATGTTTATAAAAAATATACACTAGATTAGAAACTCCATCTGAAAAAAGAGAGGAGAAAGTTTACAGAATTTTGTCCCAGTTTATTTATAGAGTAAGCAATAACATATGATATGATGATCATTCTAATACCCTTAATCTAAACTAGGGAAAATGAAAAGTGGAGATAGGAATGGGAATGAAAATGGAAACTCACTAAGACATTTCCAAGCTCTCTATGTGGCCCACTACTGCTAAATGAACATTTAAATCACTTGTTTAGGTCAAGAAATAACAGCCTGCCTCTGTAACTTATTTCCTGAGTCCATGCAGCCCATCTGGCTCCCTTCAGTTACAGCTTACTTCTTCTCCCTCCCTCTGTAGCTTTCTAAATAAAATCAGAGAGGGAGAGAGAGAGAGAGAGAGAGAGAGAGAGAGAGAGAGAGAGAGAGAGAGTTTATTTGGACTTTCTGTCTCCAGATTTAGGCTTCAAGGGTAACCCTACCTCTCCCTTCCCACGTGACAACCTTTTCTAGATGATGGCTAGTAACAAATCCCTCTTCAGTATCTTCTTATGTCCTAAGATGTTTAGTAAAGTCCTAGGTATGACACGTCCTAGATGTGTACTGGCTCCAGCATCTGAATACTTTCATTTGTCAGTGTCACGAATAAAATGTAAAAGTATCAGTCTTAGTGATTGTAACCATGTCTATTTCTCAGAATCGCCTGGAAAGATTTTGCTTCAGTGAGTTAAGGGGAACCCACACAGTGTAATTTTATAAAGAGTTTGAGTACCACTGAGATTGGCATTAAAATCAACTCTGATTCTTTCTATCCCAGCACAGATCCTCTATCCCCTGGGCTAATCGGCTTGCTATTCCTTGAGCAACATTAGCTCAAACCCTCATCTGGCTCTTTAAAAAGAAACAGTTTAATAAATAACTTTTTACATCTTATTCAAAACTTGTGCATTCCTCAGTAAAAGTTAACCTTTTCCTGAATGCCTCTCTGAAACCTACATGGTAGTCAAATAACTATCATTTTCTAAGCACCTCAGATGAATAAGTTAAACAGTACTTCTTGTGATGCTCCAGGAAAATGACTTACTGAAAAGTCGTGTTTTCTTACACAAGTGAGTCATTCACTTCTTAAGGGCAATGAGTACCTCTGAGACTCCCATTTACTCATTAAAGTAGATGACATAAAGCAGTATATCTTTATGTATTTTTCCAAGGACCATTGAAAATGAGGTGCTCAGAAATGGCAGCGGTGTTACTCCATGGAAATGCCACCTGGGGAACTCTTGCAGAAGAACAGATCTTTTCCTAGAGTCAGGTTTTTATAACAAAAAATAAAAATAAATGCAAAAGAAGAGCAATATATTCAACAGTACAGATGTAGTTCACACAGGTTTAATTAGCTCCATTGGGATTGGGTAAGAGAGAGGAGGCTTACTAAAAGTCCACAAAAGGAGGTAACATCTAAGAACTGAAGGGTGATTGAGTCAGGGAATTCTAAGCAGGTTTAGTATCTTATTCTCTTACTAGAGGCTTGGTGCATGAAATTTGTGCATGAAGAGGGCGTCCCCTTAGCCAAGCCTGCACCCTCTCCAATCCGGGACCCCTCAGGGGATGTCCAACTGCCAGTTTAGGCCTGATCCTCAGGACATCCCTCTCACAATCCAGGACCACTGCCTCCTGACTGCTCACCTGCCTGCCTGCCTGATTGGCCCTAACTGCACTCCCCACTGGCCTGGTTAGCCCTAATTGCTCGCCTGCCTGCCTGATCACCCCTAACCACCTCTTCCTTGGCCCCCACTGTGTGGTCTTACCCAACTACCCCCTCCTGCCAGCCTGGTCGCCCCACACAGCCTGTTCGCCTGTTTAGTCATCTGTTTGGTTGCAATGGTTGCTTAGGTATATATATCATATCTATTTAGGCCTGTAGTGCTCAAGGAAGGTCTCATATATGCCAAGTCCCACATCTTGTTTACTGCCTCACTGTATACTTTATCATTTTATGGAAGATAAACATAAGAATGAGGGAATATAGGTAAAGATATTACCAGTGGATTTATTTTCATCAACTCTCTTCTCCAAGTCCCAGAAGACAATTTCACCCAGGCTGTCCAAGGACCCCATTGAAGATCCCCTCACAGGACAGCATATTCAGTCAGGCCTCTCGCTTCTAGCTCCTGCCACCATTTCTGTCCTTTCACATCCTTAAACACAACCTTGCCCAGCTTTTCAATCTCCTAAAGCCTTGAACATGTATTTACTTACATTATAAAGGTATTCTTAATCTAAATAGTGAAAGAAAACAAAGGAAAAAAGGAAGGAAGGAATGAAGGGAGGGAGGGAAAAAGGAGGAATAAAGAAAGTTAATGTATTTTAAAGGGAAATTTCTAAAGATCTATTATCTAGTTTTATGGAAGAACAATAAACTGGAAATCAGTAGTATTTATTGTTCTATAAACTTTCAATTGTCTTTTCTGGATGAAGAAGATTAAGAGGGGAGAGGAAATGTTGGTGATAAGGAATAATCTGAGAAACACTGAAAGCTAAATAAAATAAAATTTACTGTAGACCCACTAGCTTTTGCCTTGCTTTTACTTGGCTTGCCGGAGGCACACTGAGTTCCATCTTTCTCATTGCATCTCCTGACTAGGTCATGAACTGTGTCTTTTTATCCTTACTGCCTAGCACACTGCTGGATACAGATGTTCTGAACCATATTTAAATTCAATTTGCATAAATGAATAAATGTATAGCTACAGTGTGAGATTGGTGACAATGTGAATGACCACCATAGTGACAAAATTTAATCAGATATGTGGAACACTCCCCACTTTTGGTGTTTTAACTCATGGTAGAATGTCCCTCTGTTTAACCTGACTCTTTTGGTATATGGCATATCTTCTGACTTTATTCTCTGTATAGAGGTATTTCCATGTTTGATCATAACCCATATTTAAAATGT
>NW_006296798.1:296111-303303 GCF_000327345.1 Myotis davidii | reverse complement strand
TGACCGGAATCGAACCCGGGACCCTTCAGTCCGCAGGCTGACGCTCTAGCCACTGAGCCGAACCGGTTTCGGCTAAAATATATTTTAAAAAAATAAAAAATAAAAGGTTTATATGCCCACCTTACTAACATTGAAAAATATCAGAAGTTCAGAGTTAATGCTGTGACGCTTGCATTTTGAACATTCTTTCTACATGGAAATTTTAAGTGCCATAATATAATACCCCATGGTAACATAGTTCAAGTGACTTAGGAACTAAATACCATATAGACTCGGGGGAAATTGATTTATGTATTTTTGGATCATGTACAAAATATAAATTTGACTTGCAAGAGGAAAATTAAATATGAGTTATACTGCAAAAGAAATGAGATGGCAATGTTCTATGAAGTCATTTGAAGATTTCTTTTATCTCAGCAGAATTGTCTTCCATAAAATAATGTTTTTCGCCTAGATATTTTATTTGTATCTGTTATAAAATAAGTACCTCTTCCCTCTGAAAATAGTTTACATGCCAAAATTGGCTCAGTGAACACTCAAACTTTTCTGTCTGAGCTTGAATCAATGAAATAAAAACTATATATTTACTCATTCTTTGTACACCCAGCTTAAGCCAGAAGACACTATAAGTCTTATTCTAATTCCCAGATGTTTAGAAAAAAATATATATACTTCAAACAAATCATCAGAATTACTCAATATATTAAAAAATAAATAATGACTAAGAATTATTTTAGTAACCTTTTAGGAAAGGTAATGATTATTTTACACATCACATGTGGCTTGTAATTTTGTTTTTTTTTTAATTTATAATTGCATCTAGATTGGCACATACAATATCTTATAGTAAAAATAAACTATCAATGCAATGTCATCAGCAAGTTTTTCTAAAAATACCACTAGAGAACAACAAAACTAGACAGTAGTATAAGGTATTTTGCACTATACTTAACATAGAAAAGGCCAACTGGATTTTGTTTGTTTCTATAACTTTGAGGAAATCTAAAAACTTCAGCATTCATCGTATGCTGCATTTACTACAGCTTCATTAAAGTCTTGGGAATCATAATCTATAACAATCAAGATTGTATCATTTTTATAATATTTTTAGAATTTTTCTAATGGTACTTACTACATGCAAATGTTCATGAACTATTAGAGAAGGCCATTATCTTACATGCTTATACCAGAATTTGACATTTTTAATGATATTATTCAACCCCAAATATCTTGACAACATAACTAGCTTTATTTTTGTTTATTTAGTAAGTTCCTTTTGCAAAAAAAAACAAACAAAACTTTCTTTTATGTCCTTTAAGTGACAAATGTCGCAGCTAGCAAACAATCCAAACCTTAAGAAACAATGACACAGAAAAAAAAAAGAATTTATAGCAAATCACCCAAAACCTTGATCATTGGGTTGATGTACAGGAGCAAACAACACTTGACCTCTTTCCAATTTCCTTTTCATCATGACAAGGGCTTAGTAATTTTCTGCTAAAGTGTGCTGAGCCAATTTAGCAAATACTATCTTTGATGATTGATGTCTTCATTTGGCTTATTGTGTAATAAAAAGTTTCTTTCAAGTTAAAAGCAAGATCCTCTTGTTTGTAACAAAAAAAAAACAAAAAACAAAAAAAAACCAAACAAACAAAACAGAAAACAACTTTAAATCTCAAGCAAGCTATTCCAGGATTTAATATTATTTCATTTGGTGAATTCTTCAGGTTTCAAATCTTGATTTCCTATGGATTTTCCAAATTATTTTTATACATCTCAAATTCCATCCTTTGAACTGAGGACAAGATGTTTTCATCTGCCTTCAACTTCCCTAATGCTTTTGTTCATTGAGAATATTACTCTTTGTACTTTTCTCAGCAACATTCAGACATTTATTCATTCATGCAACAATATTTTTAACCTTCTAAAATGTGCTAGGTGTTCTTTTTTATGTGTAGATGCAGCAGTGTACAAAATAGGTAGTATCCTACTCACTGAAAACTTGCTTACTTGCACATTGAAGGGTGTACTGGGGGAGGGGAGACAATTAATAAATTAACCGCAAATAATTTCAGAAAAGAATGAGATCAGGAAGAATAGCAAAAGAGAGAGACAGAATAAGGAACAATTACATACCTCAACAACAACATAGAGAAACCACTTCAGGGGTTAATAGCATGATTAAATATTGATTATAGATTAGATTATGATTACTATTGCTAAGAAGATTGTTTTATTTGAAATATATTTTGAGCAACATGAATGCAGCTAAGAGGAGGGTGGCCTGCCTGAAGCAATATCCTTTCTAATGGAACAGAAGCAACAGTAAAAATACTCTTCTGTCTGAGTGCCCCAAAGGCCAGTTATCAGGAAAGGCAGAACGGGGGCAGATCAAGGACACAGGGCTCCTTCTGAAGAGGATCTGCCCCTGGGTGCCTGCCCTCTGTTGCTGCGTTTCCTGCTCTTCCAGGTTCCAAACAGAGGTTTCTCCCACCCTCACAGACCAGCAAGCCAGTGTGACAATGAAATCTCCAGGACTCTATGGTGGGGAAGAAGCAGAGAAGACTGAAAGAGAGGGCGTGGTGACCATGGGCCCTCGTCAGGCCAGGCTGGGTGAAGCTCTAAGAGGGACTGTGTCAGCAACCCTCATCCTCCTTCTCAGGATGGCAGGATGAACCGCCTCTGCAGGCCGAGGACCCTCAGAGAATCCTTGCAGGAGGCAGGAGGGGAGCCTCCCAGAACAGCTGTGCAGGGCTTTCAAGCTGAGTTGACAGCATTGGATTTGGGCCACTTAAGCAACCTGGGGGTGAAAAGAACATAGACAAGATCATATATATGGCATACTTCCTGGTATATGGGAATGATTATAGATAAATGATAGATAGATAGATTGATAGATATGGGAATGATTATAGAAAAATGATAGATAGATAGATAGATAGATAGATAGATAGATAGATAGATAGATAGATAATATCTAGATCTATGTATCTATATCTATATCTATTTATATCTATATCTATATCATCATCTATCTATATCATCTATCTACAGGGTGGGCAAAAGTAGTTTACAGTGGTGAGTATGGGAGTTTATTCTTGTGTTATTATTTATTAATTAATGTATTATTTTCCATACGAACAACTGTAAACCTACTTTTGCTCCATCCTGTGTGTGCGTGTGTGTATGTGTGTTCTACTCTTGAGCTCAGATATTCAAGCTGGCAAGGTGGGCAGCCTTGCCCAGTCTCTTATGAACCTCACTACAATGCCTCCTGGTATTGCAGCTTGTAAATGTATTGGCTCTTACTTATGGCATTGTGGCTAGTTTTGTCACCCTTACTTTCCAGTTACCACTCATCAAAATTGTCTGAACCCCTCTATTGGCATATATATATATAAACTTTGGCACTTAAAAAGCATGCTCATTAAATGACACAATGCTCTTAAAGTAGATCTGGGTTTAAATCTATACTTCAAATCCTATTTACTATGTTGCATGGGGAAGTCTCTGTGTCTGTGAAATTGAGTTTTCTTAACCAATAAAATGAGTGAACTCGTAATGATTACTAAGGGGGCTTCTGTGAGGCACAAATAATGCAAATGAAAATTGTCCTCTAATGTTAATCATGCCAAGAGGATAGTTTGTATATTTATGGTTGAAAATATTTCTGTAGTAACTACAGCCACTTAATAGAACTGGAACTCGAACTGCCTATGCCTCAGTTGCTTATTCCTAAGTAGGAATGATAATGATACCTGCTTACATCATAGAGTCAGTGCAAAAATTAAATGTAATAGCCAGGTAAAGTGATTAACTTAGTAGTAGCTTGTATTCTAGTTATCAGGATGAAAATGCTTGTCTCCCTTGTACCAATGGGGGCCAACATTAAAAAAGAAGCAATTTGCACTACCTGTTAAAGAACATCACACTGAACCTGGAGCCCAATTCTTTGGATTCCCTGCTCTATCCAGTCATGACAATATCTTGCGATACCACCATTTATCTCCTGAAATTCCTGGTTCTCAAAATTGGCACCAAAACCGATTTTTTCTTTTACATTTCCCAGAATTCTTCCAGCAACCTGGCTAATAACTCGATCATTTATGTCAGTAACAGTTTCATGTTAATTTCTTTCAAACCTGTTCTTAAGGGCTTAAAAGGGGACGCATGTTTCTGAACCCATTGGCAGATGATGCAGCACTCACTCATGCTTTCATTAAACCCATCCATCTTATTCTTAATTAATTTAATTATAATTTGGATTATAATTGGAACTTTAAATTGCTCTACATTTGTGATGAAAGAATACAGGTAGGTCAAGGAATCTTAGGTATTTTTTTAATCATCTCAAGACATTCTGTGATCAAAAAGATCAAATAGCTTGTTAAGAAAGAAGATAATGAGCTTTGAGATGCCAATTAGACATCCAAGTGGATGTATTGAGTGGTCACTAAATTATAAACCAAAATTATGGAAAAAAATGTCTTGGTTGAAGACATAAGTTTGCAAATCACTATCTTAAAGACAATGTTTAAATTAAAGGCATGAGAGTGGATGAACTCAGCAAATGACTGTGTGTAGACTGAGAAAAAAAAACAGGTTCACAGGACACTGCATCCAAACTTCGAAGCTTATCAATGTTTAAGTTTACAATCACAAGGAACCAGCCAGGAAGACTGAGAAGAAACAACCAATTAACTAAGAGTAAAGATAGGAGGATTTCCAAGCCATGGGAAAATATGTTTCTAGAAGGAAAAAGCAGTCAATTATGTCAATTGAAGCAGCTACAGAAGACATTGTTGTTGATTTTGACAAACAGAACACCCTTTTTAATTCATTTTTATTGTTCACATACATTTTATTTCTTTCTTCCTCATTAACACTTGCAAGCATGCTAAATTGGACATAGCAATATGTCTTTGTGGGGGTATCCATTGCTAATTTCACATGATGAAACATCAGTATTTTAAATATTTAAAATAGGATTTCTACATCTTGTAACTGATTTATTTTAGATGATTTTTGTTAATAGCAAAGTTATTAACCATTTTGTTCTTCCTCAGAATTATTTAGGAATGAATCAGAGCTCTGTCCTAAACGTAGCAGAGAACATTGTGTTCTTAAAGATGGGTGTACAGAATTTGTAGTTGGTTCTCTCCCAGAGGAGAGATTTGATTTCTCTATTGTCCTCCTGATTACACGATGCATAATCCCTCCCTCTCTTCCTTTCAGCATTGTTGGGCTTGCAGTTTAGACAGAAAATCTGTGCAGGAAGAAAGGTTGCATAGCAATGTTGTTGTCTTCTCTTCCTCACAACTAAATATTAGCAGGGTTTGAATATTGTTTAGATCAGTGAAATTACTCATTTGAGACACAACATAGATTCCTCAGATTTTGACCTGATATTATGCATGTTACAATCTAGAAATGACACAAAGCAATATAAATGGTAGAGAGAAAACTTCAGCTTTGTAATTGCCAAGCATGTGGCTATGTACCATATAGGTAGGGTAGTGGAAAACTTAACTAAGAATAGGAAAGGCTTGGTGTATAGTTGTGACAATGAATATGGCTTTACTTCCTTTGTTGAATTATGCAGTATAAAAATCTTGGGATTCAGATTCTAACCAAGTAGAGAATCTCAGTTCTAATATATAGAAAATAGTTATCTCACAAAGAAGTTGTAAAGATTGAATTTCATACATAGCGAAGGTGCCTAGTACAGTGACTATAACATACTAAAGTCAATGAATGTTAGTTTTTTTTTCTCTTTTACCTACCTTAGTCTCCTCCTCCTTTTCTTTTAATCCAGCAACTATTTGTGGTTTCAGGCCATGCTCGCTCATCCATCAGTTCCTCTGTTTATTCATTCATTTCTTCCATTACCCCCCTTTCTCTTTCCTTTCTGCCTACTCTCTTCTCCTCTTCCCTTCTTCCTTTTCTCTTTCTCTCTCTCCCTCTCTTCTTCCCATCTCTCTCATCATCTGATTTTACTTTAGAAGTATTTCAAAATCATAAAATATACATAATATCGTAAATAAAAATGCAGAGCATTTTTAATATTCAGATATCTTTGGGCACAGAACATTGTGACTCTACAATAACATGGGAATAGAGGTGCAATCTGAAATAGAGTGAGAAACACTGAAGATTTCAAAGGATGCAGAAAATTACTTCCTGCAGATCTGATCTGAACTGGACAGATGGTGAAGCATTCTCTAATAGAGGAGACCCTTATGAAGACAGTGAGGTTTTTCAGAGTCCACATTCCCAAAACAGGATTGAGCTGCTTGCTGTTACTGGGAGATCCGGCCTTTCCATGGATCTCTGGGCTTTCATACCCAACTGAGTCGCATGCAACCACTGAGAAATCAGGTAAGGTCAGTGTATTTAACCCTTACCACTGAGTCCCCAGGATCTCCAGAAAGAAAATGGTTCAACCAGTTACAATCCAACTTCCAGTAAAACCAGTCAGATAAACTTTCTTCAGCTTCTCTGAAAATATAGTGTAGGATATATTTGCAAACACATTGCTGAAATCACTGTGTGTTAAGACTGAAATTATTTTGCTTATCTATAAGCCAAAAAAGCTCATGCAGTATTTTCTATTAAATACAATGGTGTTTTTCGTCCTCCAAATTAGATCCATATACACTGAAGAAATGGAATAATCAATATCGATGAGTAAATCATTGTTAACTGAGAAGGTGGGGAGCTATTTAAATAGTGGTCTTTTGTTTTTAGTTCTCAGTTAAACTGTTTCCATTTTCATTCTACTATATACTTGGAGTACATCTACAACATATGTCCATATGGGCTTAATAAAAATGATATTAATATAGTCAAGAAAAACAATAAATGCTCAGAATGCAATATATTCAGCTTTAGAAATGCAGATTTTCTCATTATTTTAACATGCATACATTTCATGGAGTTTTTTATTTGTGTAGAATTGAATATCCTTTTCGTTCTTAATTTTATGAGGCCACTAGTCAAGTCTCTAATAACAATAGTAAGCATTGTATAAATACTCATGAAAATATATTGACTTTTGAAATAAATGACCTAATTTTCATTATACTCCTACCTCTGTTTAAAGTTTTGGGTGACAAAGACTGTTGTAAGTATGCACTAATCTAACAAATAGTGGACCCATAAAAATGCTAGAAAATTTTAAAACATCAATATA
>NW_006296798.1:291738-295905 GCF_000327345.1 Myotis davidii | reverse complement strand
AACATGTCCATACTAATAGTTATTTTTATTTCTAAAACATATAATTAAAATATGCTAAAAATTTTATTCAATATTGGAAAATTTCATTGAATATTAAATAGTCAAAACACTTTAATAATAATAAATTTCTAGCCACTATGTTATAGCATTTGGTTTCAACTTCTTTAAGAAAAGGAAAATAATGGCCTTGCAGAGGCCACTGCCCCAGAGCCATCTGTGCCCAGCCATGGGCAACCCCACCATGTTCTCCCTTGGGCCTCATCTCCTTCCAGCTGTTTGCAGAAAAAGTATCAAAACAACAGAAAACTTTCATGCTCTGAGCACCGGGGAGAAGAGATTTAGTTATAACGGTTTCTGCTTTCAAAGGATTATTTTGGGATTTATGTGCAGGTGGTGACCTCACATGCCATAATACACAGGTGGCAAGTTCATCGATGGGGAGAAATTTGAGGACAAGAACTTCATCCTGAA
Organism: Myotis davidii; assembly: GCF_000327345.1. Classification (NCBI taxonomy): domain Eukaryota; kingdom Metazoa; phylum Chordata; class Mammalia; order Chiroptera; family Vespertilionidae; genus Myotis; species Myotis davidii. Next base: position 295,434 of record NW_006296798.1, on the reverse strand, counting down.
ACAGACAGGTCCAGGCACCTTGTCCATGGCAAATGCTGGACCCGACACAAACAGTTCCCAGTTTCTCATCTGCGCTGGCAAGACTGAGTGGTTGGATGGCGAGCATGTGGTCTCGGCCAGGTGAAAGGCGGCATGGATATTGTGACAGCCATGGAGAGCTATGGGTCCAGGAATGGCAAGACCAGCAAGAAGATCACCACTGCTGACTGTGGACAACTCTAATAAATTTGACTTGTGTGTTATCTTAATCACTCGGCCATTCTTTTGTAGCTTCTGAGAACAGCCCATCACCCCACCTGTTCTGAATGTTCTATAATTGTCATGCTCTCCCCGCAGTACCGTGGATTCCATATTTTCCTTACCCTCTCCAAGTCTAGCTGGATTGCAGAATTCAGATTTTTATTATGAAATAAAAACTAGACGAAAAGAAAAATTGGGAAATTACAACCATTATGATACTAAATGGAAGTATAAAATACAAAGTGGCTCTTTTTAAAAAAGTTATTTGAGCCCAGCTGGTTCTTTGTCCCTCAGTGGTTGAACGTCAACCCATGAATCAGGAGATCACAGTTCAATTCCCAGTCAGGGCACATGCCTAGTCTGCGGGCCGGATCCTCGGTTGGGGGCATGTGGGAGGCAGCAGTTCAGTGATTCTCTCTCATTGATGTTTCTATCTCTCTGTCCCTCTTCCTTCCTCTCTAAAATCGATTAAAAACTATTTTTAAAAGTATTTTAAAACAAGTTATTTGAACAACTGAAAAGAAAAGACAATCTCTTTGAAATAATATAAACATTTAGAAATCACAAGATATAAAATTACTATGGGGTATGATATTTTTGAAATATTTAAGACTTGGTGTTAAATTTATGTTACTGAATAAAAGCATAAATTGATTCTAAGAGGTTACCCTTTCAACTCAATTTTTAAATCTGTGTTTTATATATATACTGTTTTTACATTGAATATTTCAGCTGAATATTTTAACCTGCTTATCAGTTACACAATTTCTTCAAATGCTATTATTTGGGAATATATTGAGGTGCATTAAAAAAAAAAAGAAAGCAGAGTTTATTATCTAAAAGATCTTGCCTTACTTATATCTTTATATTCTAATCTTATTTTTGTTACCATAGTTCATATGTTGAAAAGCACCTAGAGTAAGAGATTAACTGTTTTTTTTCCACAAAAGAAACAGCAATAACATGAAAGTAGAGTGCATGTGATGTGTCTCAACAGTTTTTGCCCCTCTCCCTCCCTTTCTCCCTGCCTTCCTCCTTCCTTTCATTCTCTATGAACACACATTCCCAGGGGGGTAATTGTTTATGGTCAACTAAACTGAAAAACCAGTAATGAGGAATATCAATCAGTAATCCTAAGAATAAAATTTCTGCCCAAGCAGCCCAAACGATCTCATGTAAAGGATTTCTTGGCAGTTTGTGAGTGCTATTAATATTTTTTCTCATTGTCAATATGAACCACATCTAGAGTTAAGAAAAATATGAGCAAAGTCCCTTCCTCTAGCCTCACACCAAATGTACAGATGCCCTAAGAGATGGGATGGCTATTGTAACTGGACCACCTTTCCACTCAAATATTGCTGTCTCCTGTCAACATGTCACTGTTGACTATTTTACTAAAAATGTTGATGCATTAATAACATTAGGTAAAAAGCAGTTGGACGGGAAACAAATGATAGACTTTCTTACCCACCCTTTTCCCCAACCATAATCCCATATGTTGGGGGAAAAGGTTTTATAAATTAATGACTTTTACTTAATGCCACATCTTTTTATTTTGTTGTAGTACTTTTGTCTGCCTACATTCCCCTCTTCTACTCTTTCACCACTAGAAAGCTTAAAAAGTTACAATTTTCCCCGCGAAGTTGGCTAGCTCTTCTTCGCTCTGTTTTATTCACAGTAACACTCGATATTAGTCAAAGAGAATACATGCCTTATTGCCTGGGGCAGACTCTACTGAGTCTGAGACAAGCCTGACATGCACACCAGCATCATCCCTGTCCTGACCTCTCTCAGCTGTCACATCCACCTATGGTGTCTAGTGTTTTTACTACCTGGATGATCTCTTCTCTTCTGCAAACAGATACTTAAAACAAAGCTAGGCATCATAGGGGCTACAAATAATGCACCAAGCACAAGCCTGCTTGATATGGCAAATTGGACAAAATCCTTCTGTTTTTCTTAAATAAATTGCTTTAAAGAGGATTTTAGAAACCACTGAAATTTTAGTTTTTTAATTAGCAACTAGTGGGAAAATAGAAAAATGGAGTAAAAATTTACTCCATTCTTAAAACCTAACCCCAGCATCATCCCTACCTTTTCTGAAAGAAGAGGATTGACTAAAAGAAAGGATGTGGGATGTAGTGAGAGAATCTGAGACGGTCTGAGAGTCAGAATTGGAGTCATGGTAGGGAATTCGCTGTTTTGAATACTGACTAAAGATAAGGTTATTTAGCATTGTGCTTTAGCCACACACAAAGAGGAGGGTGAAATTTGCTTAAGTTGAGTGGCAACAAAATAGTTTATTATTTATATTGATTACTTAAAGTAGCTCCCAAATTGTAAAGTTTTGAGAATTATTAAAAAAAAAGAGGGATTATAATGTATATTTTACTTTTTTGTTTGTTTTGTTAATCCTCACTCAAGGACATTTTTTCATTGATTTTTAGAGAGAGTGGAAGGGAAAGGAAGAGACAGAGAGAGAAAAACATTGATGTGAGAGAGACATGTCAATTGGTTGCCTCCCCCACATACCCCCAACCAGGGCTGGGGATGGAGCCTGCAAGGAGGTTAGCGCCCTTGTCCTGAATCAAAACCAGGATCCTTCAGTCTGTGGGCCAGTTCTCTATACACTGAGTCAAACTGGCTAGGGCTATTTTTATTTTTAAAAATTTGGAGTTTCCCAGTGGACATGGACTGGGGGATGAGAGCATGAGTGGGGGGAAGGGGGTTAATGGGGGGGGATGAGGACACATTTGTAATACCTTAACTAATAAAGAATTTAAAGATAAAATAAATAAAATAAAAGGAATAAAAAACGGTCATATAGTCAAAAAATAAAAAAAATAAAAAATTGGAGTTTCTTATTGATTTCAGAGAGGGAGGGAGAGGGAGAGAGAGAGAGAAACATCAGTGATGAGAGACAATGATGGGCTGCCTCCTCCACGCCTTCCCTCCCCCATCCCCCCACCACTGGGGAACAAGTCTGCAACCATGGAATATGCCCTGACCAAGATTCAATCTGTGACCTCAACCACTGAGCCACACTGGATGGCTCAGTTGGGCATTGTCTCTGTGCACTGAAAGTTGCTAGTTCCATTCTGGTCAGGGCACATGCCCAGACTGTGGGCTAGATCCCTGGTAGCTGGCATTCAGGGGCAGGCAATTAACGTTTTGCTCTAACATGGATGTGTTTCTCTTTCTCTCCTCTCCCCCTCTGTCTATAAAAAGCAATAAAATAACTTAAAAAAACACACATAGAACAGCTTTCATGGGGTCATTCACAATGCATGTACAAAAAGTAATGCCACATACATGTATTGCCAGTTGTATAATTATTCAGCGAGCAATTTCTTTGTATTCCTTAGTGAGGGGGACTAGAGAAAAATATTTTTTATGTGTTTATATAAAAATAACACACTTATATTATTACATTTATATTTTACTGAGTCTTCAGAG
>NW_006296798.1:286243-287340 GCF_000327345.1 Myotis davidii | reverse complement strand
TATATATGTGTCTATATGCATGTCTGTTTATACTATTTCTGTCCCTGACAACCTGGATCTTTTATAAATAAGATCATAATTCCAGTCTGTAACCCTATTCAAAATATTCACTTTTAATTAGTCAAGAAAAGAATAAAAATTTTAAAAAGTATATATATATATATATGTCTATATGCATGTCTGTTTATACTATTTCTGTCCCTGACAACCTGGATCTTTTATAAATAAGATCATAATTCCAGTCTGTAACCCTATTCAAAATATTCACTTTTAATTAGTCAAGAAAAGAATAAAAAACTTTTAAAAAGAAAATCAGTTGCATTTTCACATAGAAAAGTAACTCCAATGAATAATTAAGATTGGATCAAAATAGATAATAATTATTTGAAGTGATTTATGTTCATGATGACTAAGAGGCCTGCCATGAGGTTCTCCAATCATTCTTGTTAATATCGGAGTCAGTATTGTGTTTATAAGAATTCTGTTTATTCTGCACCTGCTCGTACTAAAACTTGGACTAAAAATTTTGCTGAAAGTCTCTGGTTTCCATCACTCTCTATCTTTTCCAAAAAATGTTCATTAGTAGACAAAATGATTACAAATATTAACATGTCCATACTAATAGTTATTTTTATTTCTAAAACATATAATTAAAATATGCTAAAAATTTTATTCAATATTGGAAAATTTCATTGAATATTAAATAGTCAAAACACTTTAATAATAATAAATTTCTAGCCACTATGTTATAGCATTTGGTTTCAACTTCTTTAAGAAAAGGAAAATAATGGCCTTGCAGAGGCCACTGCCCCAGAGCCATCTGTGCCCAGCCATGGGCAACCCCACCATGTTCACCCTTGGGCCTCATCTCCTTCCAGCTGTTTGCAGAAAAAGTATCAAAACAACAGAAAACTTTCATGCTCTGAGCACCGGGGAGAAGAGATTTAGTTATAACGGTTTCTGCTTTCAAAGGATTATTTTGGGATTTATGTGCAGGTGGTGACCTCACATGCCATAATACACAGGTGGCAAGTTCATCGATGGGGAGAAATTTGAGGACAAGAACTTCATCCTGAAACAGAAAGGCACAGGCCACC
>NW_006296798.1:269872-282316 GCF_000327345.1 Myotis davidii | reverse complement strand
GAGAGGAGTGGAGGAGGAGAGGGAGAAAGAGAGAGAGAGAGACATCAATTGGCTGCCTCCTGCATGCCCCCTACTGGGGATCGAGTCTGCAACTCAGGCATGTGCCCTTGACTGGAATCAAACCCAGGACCCTTTAGTTCACAGGCTGATGCCTATACACTGAGTCAAACTGGCTAGGGCTATTTTTATTTTTAAAAATTTGGAGTTTCCCAGTGGACATGGACTGGGGGATGAGAGCATGAGTGGGGGGAAGGGGGTTAATGGGGGGGGATGAGGACACATTTGTAATACCTTAACTAATAAAGAATTTAAAGATAAAATAAATAAAATAAAAGGAATAAAAACGGTCATATAGTCAAAAAATAAAAAAAATAAAAAATTGGAGTTTCTTATTGATTTCAGAGAGGGAGGGAGAGGGAGAGAGAGAGAGAAACATCAGTGATGAGAGACAATGATGGGCTGCCTCCTCCACGCCTTCCCTCCCCCATCCCCCCACCACTGGGGAACAAGTCTGCAACCATGGAATATGCCTGCATGTACAAAAAGTAATGCCACATACATGTATTGCCAGTTGTATAATTATTCAGCGAGCAATTTCTTTGTATTCCTTAGTGAGGGGGACTAGAGAAAAATATTTTTTATGTGTTTATATAAAAATAACACACTTATATTATTACATTTATATTTTATATATTCACAAATATTTTAAATTGTTCTGTCTCAATAACAATGATTACATATGTAACATAGCATATACAGATATAGATATGAATACAATATATGTTGTGAGATACATACTTCAGACCTCTCTGCAAATTTGAACAGAAATGTTTCACCCAGAGTATTGTGATTTTTCTCAGTTCCAAAACTCATAATTATTTTATTTACTTTAAAAATATTGATTCTACTTAAGTTATACAGTCTCTTTGTCTTAAGTGGGACAATAATATTAAATATCTGTTTAGAAATTCAGAAGTAATGCTCTGATTTTTATCCTTTCTGTCCTGTCTCCCACTCTTTCTTTTCCTTAAATTGGCTTGCGTTTATTGTGAGTCTCCAACTTACAGGGGCTCATTCTAGCCAACCCTCTCAGCTACCTTTCCTAGTTCACCATGTCGGGCTTGATAAACTATTTTTTAAAATATTATCACTTGCTCTAACCGGTTTGGCTCCGTGGATAGAGCGTCGGCGGCCTGTGGACTGAAGGGTCCAGGGGTTCAATTCCGGTCAAGGGCACCAAAAAAAAATTTAATTTAATTTAAAAATAAAATAAAATAAAACAGTATCACTTGTATTCTCAATTCCATCACAATCTTTTTCTTCTGACCTATGAATTCTCACAAAGTCTTACTCTGAATAAAATCAAAACCAGCAATCTTTTTTTATTTATTCATATTTATCATTTGTGTTTTATTGTAAGGATAACACAACATGAGATCTACTGGTGATATAATACTTCCAAATTTCAAAATATTTTACAAAACTACAGTAACCAAACAGTATGGTATTTGCATAAAGACATACAGGCACACCTTGGAGATATTATGGGTGCAGTTCTAGACCACCACAATAAAGTGAGTCATAATATTTGCTGGTGGAAGGTCTTGCCTTCAATTTGTAAAAGAATACAATATCTGTGAAGCATATTAGAGTGTGGCTCAGTAAAAGAAGATATGTCTGTATAAACCAATGCAACAAAATAGCTCAGAAATGAACCCACACAGATATGGTCAACTGATGTTTATCAAGTGTGTCAAGAATATAATGGGAAAAGGATAGTGTCTTCAACAAATAGTTTTGATAAAACTGAATATTCACATGAAAAAAACATAAAATCAGATGGTTACCTTACACCATATACAAAAATTAACTCAAAATGGATCAAAGATCTAATGTAAGACCTGAAACGAAGTGTGCAGGAGGCAGCTGATCGATGTTTCTCTCTCATCGATGTTTCTAACTCTCTATCCCTCTCCCTTTCTCTCTGTAAAAAATCAATAAAATATAAAGAAAAAGAAAAAAGAAAGCAAAGCAAGTGTGACTACATCAAATTAAAAAGGTCCTGCATAGCAAAGGAAACAATCAGTACAATAAAAAGAAAACCTAAGGAATGGGAAAAGTATTTGTAACCATATATCTGATAATGGGTTAATGTCAAAATCTGTCCTCTCTTCTCCAACTTTAAGTTGTTTTATATTTTGGATACAAAGAGATGACTGAAATAAAGGACATCACTATGTAAATACAATCACCTATAACCTTCAATGTTATCCGACATTCCCCAGGAGGCCTAGCTTAAACTTTGAATATTTCTCTCAAGACCTGAGAGACTGTCACAGCCAAGAGGAGCCTAAAAAGACATGACGATTAAATGTAACACAGTAGCCTGAATGAGATGCTGACATAGCGAAAGCCCATTTGGTTTTTAAAAGTAACGACATTAGAATAAAGTTCTGACTCTAGTTAATAAAAATATATCAACATTGCTGTATTAATTATGACAAATGTACATTCCAATGCAAGTTGTTAACAATAGGAGACACTGGGTGTGGGTGTGTGAGAATTCTCAGTGCTACCTTAGTTTTTCTGTAAAAATAAAACTATTCCACAATTGAAAAGCTTATGTAAAAATGGGCAAAATTGGGCAAAAAGCACTTCACAGAAAAAGGATATCCATTTTGCCAATAAATGTAGAAAATGGTATGCCACCTTATTTAATCGTTAGAGTATTTCAGGGTAAAATCACAGATCTCAGTAGACACTTTCGAATGGTTAAAATAGTTTAAAGAGAAAATGCAAATGACCACGGAACATATAAAGCCTGAGTAATCTGTCATGTACTTATACATTAGAACACTATGAAACTATGAAGATTAACGAACTGCCGCATGAAACAATAGGGATAATAGATTGTTTACAAAATATCGGCTGAAAGAAGACACGAAAGACTGCATACAACATGATTCTGTTTAAATGGAGTGAGAAAATATTCTTGTGTGCTAGACAAGCACCTACCCTTTTAGATGAGGGTGGGAAGAAGCATGTGGGGGACGTTTTAGATTCTGATGATTCCATTTTTTATCTGAGTCATGGTTTCAGAGGAGTTTCCATGTAATAATTTATAAACCTACCCATTTATTTTATACTTCAAACACTTAGTAAACAGAAACACTTGCTTTTTTCCCAATTACATCTGGGCTCTCTACCTTTTCAGTTTCTTGATACGCTTCTTAATATCGTCACCAGCAATCCCATGCTTGCCTAAACCAGTGGCAAATATTTGTTTCTCTTCCATTCTTGATCTCAGTTTCATTTATTTGTAAATACTTTCTTCATCTCTCTATCTTATTCTCTCTTTCTATCTCTTTTCCCCCACATTCTTATTTAATGTCTATAGCCTAGAGTTCTGTTATTCACTGTTGTCTTATTTAGGACATAAAACAAAAGGTATCTACTACATATTCTTTTCATTAAAATGGGTCATGGAATAATACCCACTCTTGAGATTCAAACTAATGGCTATTTACCAAGCATCTTCACATTTATTTCCTTTATACGTCTCTTATTTATTTTCACTAAGCGAAATCTGTGGACACTACTAATATAACCATATCCTGTCTTCAACATGTCAACGTATTAGATTTAATTTCTCAAAATGGCAGACAGTGTCTTTCAGTATCTCCATGCTTACTTTATCCCACCAATTCCCCTATGGTTGTGAAACCAATATATTCCCCTTTTCTTAAAACCCCAGCCCTTCAACATTTCTCATGGCTTTGTGCCTACGCATTGGCCTTTTTTTTTTTTTAATATAAGATTGTCTAACATACCAGTTCTCACCTTTGTCTGTAAATTTCTCCCATCTTTCAAAGTCAACAAAATTTTATTCATATTTTTTATCTAGAGATCGTTGCAGCTTTCTCTTTTCCCAATTATCTTATTTTCAAACTGTGATTTTATTTTTTAAAAATATATTTCTGTATTGATTTCAGAGAGGAAGGAAGAGGGAGAGATAGAAACATCAATGACAAGAGAGATTCATTGATTGGCTGCCTCCTGCACACCGGGGATCGAGCCCACAACCCAGGCATGTGCCCTTGGCCAGAATCGAACCTGGGACTCTTCAGTCCACAGGCCGAGACTCTAGCCACTGAGCCAAACCAGCAAGGGCTCAAACTGTGATTTTATCACTGAAAAAAAAAATCCATGAGCAATAGGGACTATATTATACTTAATAACTTTACTTATCAAAGGTATTTTAAATTTTACTACAATAACATTTATTGAAAATGTGTTAAAAATCTCCCATGGCTAGTTTATAGGCATAAGTCACAAAATATTTTGACTAGAAAAACACACCCTCACCCACCCACCTGTGTATAATTCCTCTTTAGTGTCTTGTAGGATAGCCTTTAAATTTTTTATTTATATATAAATGATAGGATAGATATGTAAAATTTTGCTAACCTTGGATGTTTTATTTGAAATGACTGAAAAGATACAGTATTTTTATTCCCAAATCTTTATATCTTTTTCTTGCTCTCCTTTTATCAACCAAACCTAAATTTCACAGTGTTCACGTCTCTGCAGCACTGTGACGATTTGAACAATGATTCAGGTTACCATGATTTCCATTGTGGAAATTAAAATTAGAGCTTATTATTCAACATCCAGGTAATGACGACTTTCTAGATGACAGGGGCAGGCCCATCAGTGAACAAGTCATGCTCTTCCTTATTGTGGATTTTGTTAATTATAGTCAACCTCAGATAATATTTTCTGGTTGGTATTTGAGGTGGAAAGACAATTCATTAAACATAAACTTAAAGTCACTCCAAGTATATTTAATAAATTTACAAGCAATGACTAAAACTGGCTTTCTGCAATGCACTAGCGATTTTTTATTTGAGAATAATTAAAGAATGGCTTGCAAATGTACTAGTTGGCGGTATTGCCAAGAATAATGACAAGGCAAATAGATAAAATAAACTGTGATGTAAATGAACATGAAAGGTCTTTTTGTTCATTCAGGTCTGTGACAAGTATTCCTTTTCAGTCATTAAAGTTGTTTGCTATATGTAATAAAATTGACAATTGTTTGCTGTATATAATAAAATTGACAGTTGCTAGAGCCCAACATAATATTCTCTTTTTAAATAAGATGTGGAAAGTCTGCCAATATTTAAAACGTACCATTACCAATGTACATGAGGTTTCAGATAGGTAATTTAAAAAAAAAAAAGATTTTTAATTGATTTTTAGAGAGAGAGGAAGGGAGAGAGAGAAGGAGAGAAAGAGATTGATTGCCTCCTGCACACCTGCCACCAGGAATCAAGCCCATGACACTGGCGTGTGCCCTGACGAGGAATCAAACTGGCAACCCTTTGGTGCACAGGGTGATGCCCAACCAACTGAGCCACACCGGCCAGGGCTCAAATAATGAATTTTTAAAAATTTATTGGTAACACTATTGTGGAGAGAGTAGTATGAACATACTGAATTTTTTTACATAATAGCTTGGACAAATAACATTTTACTTTTAGGGGAAAAAACAGAGCAATGTAAAATTATTTTCAGTTTCATTAAAATTTATATATAAATTATTTTTTTTCTAAAAAAATCTATGTAAAATGTACAACATAACAATATCTTGGAAACTACTTTCACTCAATTTCCATCTGTATCTTTATACCCTTTTGAGAATTCCTTCCCTTTTCCCCTTTAGGTATCCACATTGATTTTTTGTGCTTTCAGCTGGCACAAAGTTGGTCAAAAAGTTCCCAAAGCATCCTTTCCACTTCTCGTCTCTATACAGTTTACTTTTTAAATAATTTAGTCCCTCTGTATCTTAGACTTGACTTTTTGACAAATGATAGTAATAAAAGTAAATTGTTTTTATATTGCACTTTATAGGTAGAATACACTTCAAACTTGGGGGGAGGGGGAGCTAATCTCTTTAAGGATCAATTGGAATTTGGCACATAATGAAGGGATTGGTTTAGAATACTTAAAAGAGGCACTTAAAGTGAGATTTCATAGAGTGCAACATTAGTTTTGAAGTACTTTGGACTGTATTTTAAATTACATAAATTCACTTTTTCTTGTGAGTGCCTCTAGCATAATAAGGAGAGTCCTAGAGCACTAATTATTCAAATAGTTAGCAATAACCTCAGGATTAAAGATTATACTTCCAGAATCTTCTCTTAGTACAACAACCAGCACTTGTTACTTGTTAAATTTTTACATAGGTCACATCATCGCTCATATGTTTTCACTGCTTTCGTCTCTCACCATCTATTCTGCAAAATTTGATAATCAAAATAAGATTACTTTCTTTTTCCTTTACTTGCTCACTTTTCACTGTACTAAACAGCTATTTTCTTATGTCATGTACATAATTTTGAAGGTACTTTATACATGGTAGTTGATTTGTGTAAGTGGTAGATTTACCAGGTTCTATTCTAGAACCCTTATCTGTATCTTTTGATTGATGACTGAAAAGATTGGGAGTCCTATCCCTTTGGCTACAAGCACCCAGAGTGGAGCTTCTACCAAGAAGACCTACAAATGAAATCCTGCCATTTGTGGAAAAATGGATGTATCTAGTCTAGAGGGTATTATGCTAAGTGAAATAAATCAAGCAGAGAAAGACAAACACCATATGGTTTGACTTAAATGTGGAATGTAAAACAAACAAACATAAAAAACAAAAATACACACAGAGAGAAACAGAGACCAAAGGGATAGTTCAAGTAGGAAAGGGTGGGGCAATGGGTGTAAAGGTGAAGGGGAATATAGTCAATACTACTGTGATAAGCTTACATGGTGACAGATGCTTACTAGAATTAGTGGGGTGAACACATAGCAAGGTATAAAAATGTTGCATTACTATATTGTACATCTTAAAGTAATATAACCAATATATTTAAATTAAAAATAAATTGTATAAAATAAAAAAATTAGGGATAGGAGAGGGAACAGCTCATAGCTTAAGACAGTGGTTCTCAACCTGTGGGTCGCCAAACTGTGGGTTATGACCCCTTTGGGGGTTGAACAACCTTTTCATAGGGGTTGCCTAAGACCATTGGAAAACACATATATAATTACATATTGTTTTTGTGATTAATCACTATGCTTTAATTATGTTCAATTTGTAACAATGAAAATACATCGTGCATATCAGTTAGGCAACCCCTGTGAAAGGATGATTCGACCCCAAAGGGGTCGTGACCCACAGGTTGGCGACCCACAGGTTGAGAACCACTGGCTTAAGAGCTACAGAAATTTCCTGTAATTACCTGTATGTGGTAAAAATTTTTAATAAATGCTTCTTCATTGTTTTCTATTTCCATAGTACAATTTCCAGTGATTTTTGAATTTTAAAATAGTTTTCCCCAGTTACTTATGGTGTGTATTAATTTTGAAGTGCTATTATAACAAATAACCACACAGTGGGAAGCATCAAACAATAGAAATGCATTCTCACACAGTTTTAGAGGCCAGAAATATGGAATTAAGGTGTCGAATAGGCCAGGGTCTCTCTGACAGCTCTACAGGAGGATTCTTCCTTATCTCTTCCAGCTTCTGGTGGCTCTTGAGGCAGCATAACTGCAATCATTGCTCCTGTCTTACCTTGACTAACTTCCCTGTGTTTCTGTATGTGTCCTCTCCTCTTCTAAGAAGGCCACCAATCATTGGACTTGGGCTCCCCCTAATTCCCGAATGACCTCATCGCAAGATTCTTACCTTGATTCCATCTTCAAAGACACTTTTTTCAAAGAGACCACATTCTGATGTTTTGAGTGGACATGGACTTTGGGAAATAAAACCTTGCCAGTTGTGGCAAGATTTAACCCACTGCAGGTTGTTTTACTGAGAAACAGGTCTGTGGAGCAACTCAGGCTGCTGTTCCAGAACCAGGAGTCCTACTTCTCATCTTTTCAGCTTTATTGGGGTATACTTAACATATAAAAACTGTACACATGTAAGATAGACATTTTGATGAGTTTGGTCATCTGCATGCACTGGAATAGCATCACCACTATCAAAATAATAAGCAAACCTATCATTTCTAAAATATTTCTTGTATCCTATGTGTATGTTATAATAAGATCTACCCTCTTCACAAACTTTTAAGTACAAAACACCCTAATGTTAACTATACACTATGTTGTACAGAAAATATCTAGAACTTATTCATCTAGTATAACTGTAGTATTATACCCATTAAACAGCTACTCATTTCTCCTTCTTCCTATACCCTGGCAACCACCATTCTAATCTCTGCTTCTAGGAGTTTGAATATTTTAGATTCGACATATAAGTGAGACCATTTGTTATCTGTCCTCTGTGACTGACTTGTTTCACTTATCATAATGCAATTCAGGTCCATCTATTTTGTTACAAGTAGTGGGATTTTTGTTTCATTTTTAAGGCTGAATAATATTCCATCGTATGTATATACTCCAGTTTCTTGATCTATTTGGATTATTTCCACAGCTTAGCTATTCTGAGTAATGCTGCTTAATTGCTTCTTGATGGCAAATTGCATAAGAGAATTATCAATGTGCTCTCTTATTTCTTAGAAATATTCATGTCCTGATTGATTTCCCAATTATATCATAATAAACTTTGTCAGAATATCAAATATTACATGCTAACATTTCTCATTTTTATTACTTGAAATGTTTGGCTTTCTTTATGACTTTCTCTTTTCTATTTTGAGATTGGTAATATTGAAGAAACTGTATTTTCTTTTTAGCTTTTGCACTTTATCATTTAAAACACATAAACTACATAAAATTTGTGTGTAGTGCTTTCTTCCAGGATACTTTTGGGAGAGAGAAAAATGAAATTATAACCAGAAGAGCTGCCCCTCCATAAGTTATGCACTGCTTGCCTGGAACAATCAATCAAATATACTAATTCATAGTCATCCTCCACTATAGTATTGAGAGTCTCAATGCAGAAGAGTTTCTCTGTATGCTGACCTCGAGAATTTGGACACACTGCTAATAGTATTTCAGGATCATTTGGAGACAAAAGCTCATCTTAAACTCCAAATCCTATGAACAGAAAGGAAGATCATTTTCTTTAAGATGCTGACTCTGAAATCGTGGATGTCCTACTTCAAATCAGATCATTTTAAATATAATTTTCATGAAAAACAAGAAGCATAATATGGAGGGAGGGGTTAATGTAAACACTAAACAGCTTCTAGGTCTCTGAGCAGGACTGAAAAAAGCAGAATAAGTTTAACATGTTCGGTAAGTTTTGTGAGACCCCCGAAATGGGACCCTCACTCTGTCCCGCAGACTGACGGTGACCCCAATCAACCGCAGGAGACGTCACTTGATGCAAACAGCAAGAGGCTTTATTCCAGCGCGCTGGGGCTCAGAAAAAAGCAGAATAAGTTTAACATGTTCGGTAAGCTTTAAAATATGAAAATTTACTCTATGTAGACATCTATAAAGTAAAAAATAAAAATGCAGTGGGTTCTCAATGTCTAGTGTAAAAGACTGATGTTAGGGAATATGGTGATGATCCAGAAAGGGCAGATATGAGTATGAGACAAGTTGTACAAGACCTTGAAATGCAGGCTAAGGTGCCTAGGCAGAAATATTAAGTAGAAAAGAGTTATAGCAGCAGGAGTTTGCTCTGCTTCACTTATTTTAGATTTTAAATGTATGTTTTTTACCACATACACACAAAACTTCCTTAATAAAGAGATGAATATAAGCCACTCTGACCAAAGCAGAAACAGGACTCAAGGTCCCATGCCTATGAACTTGGTTCCTCCATCCTGTCTGCCCAATGCTCAAATTCCTCCCGAGAATCATGAGCTTCTCAGGATGCAGAAACATTCTGTCTTACATCAGAAACCATTCAAAATCTGGATCCCCAAACCAGGCTTGTCCATTGCTACGTTGTTTCCTAGGTTTTGCTTTCACAGGAAAAGATGTTAAAAATGGAAGACAATAAATTAACCTCATGGATAAGTTAAAAAACATGCACACAAATTCCTTGGAATTTCCTTCATCCAGATTAAATCATAATTATTGGGGATATTTGGGGAGAGAACTGGTACTATCCCTGTAACTGGTTTGGCTTTCTTTCTCTTGTGTTCTCCTAGGTCCCTCTACTTGTTGAGTGTTTCCTTCCACGACCCACGTGGAGTAGGGTTCGGTATCTGAAAGAGGAGCCGCACAGCAAATGAGAGAAAAAGACACAAGATAATTTTGCAATATTGGGGGACCAGGCGGCCAAGTCCCGAAGGACTTCCTCCTTGTGCTCAGGCCTCACCAAGCTTTTATTGATTCTGGGATGCACCCATAGCATAGCCCTTAGGCAGGTGACCCCTGGCAACAGGCAGACTAGCCCATCAGCAAGGATTTACATAATAATAAATGGGGGAGTAGTTTCAGCTACCACTGTCTGGACAAACAGAGGTGGCGCCTAGCTCCAGCTTTGCTAGGGCTTCAAAGGCACCCAGCCTTCAGGGGGTTTCTGTCTATGCTTATCAGATAGTGAAGGCAATAAACAGTTTCCCACACTACTGGCTTGTATTGCAGCACTAATGGCACAGCTGTGGAGTTTTCTGTAATTCACCTGCCACCCTTTTAAAGGCTGAGCCTCTTAACAGGAGTGGTGCCTTACTTTTCATTTATCTAGCACTCTCACGGCGCTGGATATGGATGGGCCCTGGATGTCTATTTCGTTAATAACATTAGTAAGACATGCACTTTGTGTACTGAGTTTTTCAGGAAATTCGTACATTTCTTTTAAATCACCAATGCCTGGAAGGCACTTGACTATTTACTGAAACTATTCTTTCCCCGAAGACATATCAAAAAACCACAGGGTTATTTTATCTTGCTTTTGGATTAGAAGCTGTAGCACCCGAGGCAAGACCGATAAAAGCAGGCAGCAAAACGGGTTTCCAACAAAATCCACTAGGGTCTTCCCAGGGTGATCATCCATCTTGACACATGTTTGAATTTCCCGTTGTTGATTTTTAACACTGACTCATCTTAAGATGGCAGCCAATGAGAGCTCTCTCTCTACATATAGATATAGAGATTGGAGATGATAGAGACAGAGATAGATAATAGATATACTTCTATACATGCACACATATATTTTATACATATATATATAATGTCTAGAGATAGGTATCTATTTCCTATTGGTGCTATTTTTCCTATTGGTGCTATTTTCTGGGTAACCCTGAGTGATACACTAACATAACAATTGCACTGCTGCTAACTGGTGGTTTGATTCAGGTGCAAACCTCTATCGTGTCAAAGGGAGAATTGTGCACTTTTAGAAATCCAGGTAGAGTGACCTTGACATGCAGAACACTCATCTTCCATCTGTGGATTAGCGATTGTCCCTCTGTTCATCCCCTCTTAATGCTGCCTCTCATTCTCACTTGACAGGAAATGGCAGTTGGCATTGCTCCACAGTTTCTTCTCAGCAGAACATTAGAGGATAGTCGGGGGATTTTTGTAGGCTCCATATGTGAAAATTTAAGAAACACTCATTGAACTGTTTCTTTTTTTAGCACTTAACCTTGAGAATTCATTTCCACTTTTCAGCTGAAAAGGAAGAGATAAAACTACTTCTAAAACTTACAGTTTCTTTCTAGCTATTATAAAAGGCAGCTTTTGGGTTTGAGCGAGAGAAAAGATTTGGTTCCTCCCGCAGATGACACCCTTAAATTAAGTACTACTGGAGTAGGAGGACGCGATAGTGTTACAGTGTCGCACATGCTTAAATTCCTCTTCTTTTTTTTTATTTTTAAAATATATTTTTTATTGATTTCAGAGAGGAATGGAGAGGGATAGATAGAAAATATCAGTGATGAGAAAGAAGTCATTGATCAGCTTCCTCTTCTTTTGAGCATAGCCGGGCTACCTGCAAGGATGTTAAGATTGGCACACAGTGAGCTTGGGATTCAGAATGAATCTGGGGGAAATCCAGAGCTTCAGGTGCAAGAACAAAGCCTAATTTGGTGGGATAACCATAGCCAAACAGGAAGTGAGAGTGAAGCACTTGCTCTCAGGGGATACAAAGTGTTAGAGCATGAGTCAGCAAAAACAAAAGTGCTTTGGACATCCTCCTTCCCTGCAAGACTAAGGTTGTAGTTTATTCACCCAGCTGCTAGCACAGTTACTGGTATGTGGAAAAGGCTGAGAAACTTATAAGGGGGATTATTGCATGAATGCATACATTTATGTATAAATGAATAAATGCATGAATTTACTCATGCATGGATGAGTTCATAAGTGAAAGAATAATTAAAAGTTTAAGGCAAGGCGCTCTTACATAATCAAATTTGATCAGCATCCCTAAAGGGAGCCTGGTGAGCATAAGAAAAAGCTTTCCGGTATCTGAAAAGAAATGAAGAGCTTCACAATTTCCTACGAACAAGATTTTGATCAC